>NC_091208.1:23501978-23541978 GCF_040958095.1 Procambarus clarkii | reverse complement strand
ACCATCAATGATAGCACCATCAATGATAACACCATCAATGATAACACCATCAATGATAACACCATCAATGATAGCACCATCAATGATAGCACCATCAATGATAGCACCATCAATGATAACACCATCAATGATAGCACCATCAATGATAACACCATCAATGATAACACCATCAATGATAACACCATCAATGATAACACCATCAATGATAACACCATCAATGATAACACCATCAATGATAACACCATCAATGATAGCACCATCAATGATAACACCATCAATGATAACACCATCAATGATAACACCATCAATGATAACACCATCAATGATAACACCATCAATGATAACACCATCAATACGGAGTCTTACGATAATCGGTGATAAGAGTTCTTCATGGATAACATTAAAAGATGTATATTTACACAAGGTGTTGAAATGATGAGGTTTGGAGAGGTCCATGGACACTTGTCTTGGGGATATTTTGATATATGTGTGGTGGAAAGTGTTGGTGACACAGGGGAGGAGAGTTGGTGTGTCGGCCGGAGTGGTTGGGCACTCGTGTTCACGAGGCCTCGAGTGAACACACTCATTACCAGCAACTTGAGTAAGAACAGCTGAGTGTGAACGGGCTTAGAGTGAAAGCAGATGAATGTGTACATGATCTGAGTGAAAATAATTGATTGCATATGGAATCTGAGTGATATACGGGACCTGAGTGAAGGCAGGGAGCCGGTAGGCCGAGCGGACAGCACGCTGGACTTGTAATCCTGTGGTCCCGGGTTCGATCCCAGGCGTCGGCGAGAAACAATGGGCAGAGTTTCTTTCACCCTATGCCCCTGTTACCTAGCAGTAAAATAGGTACCTGGGTGTTAGTCAGCTGTCACGGGCTGCTTCCTGGGGGTGGAGGCCTGGTCGAGGACCGGGCCGTGGGGACACTAAAGCCCCGAAATCATCTCAAGATTGAGATGATATATCCTACTCAAGAAGGTAGAGTAGGATATATACGGGACCTGAGTACTAGACTAACGCCACATGGGCCAGTAGGCCTATTTCTGTGTATCTTCACATTTTCTTTCATTCCCTTTCGTATTTATCTCTTCTTCCTCCTCTCCTTTTCCTCTACTTACCCACGTCCCTCCTCTCTTCAATTCTCTTTTTCTGCCCTTTCATTTCCCCTTATTTCCTCTCTCTCTCTCCTGCCTCTCCCCCCCCCCACACTACCTGCCTCTCCCCCTCCCCCACTACCTGCCTCCCCCCCCCCCTACCTGCCTCTTCCCCCCCCCACTACCTGCCTCTCCCCCCCCCACTACCTGCTTTCCCCCCCCCCCCACTACCTGCCTCCAGCACTCATAAATCGCTACAAGTGTCTGGCCCTTCTTATCATCATGTTTAGTTTAGACCTCAGAGCCCCTTCCCCTAACCTTACCTAACCTAACCTTCCCCTAACCTTACCTAACCTAACCTTCCCCTAACCTTACCTAACCTAACCTTCCCCTAACCTTACCTAACCTAACCTAACCTTCCCCTAACCTAACCTTCCCCTAACCTTACCTAACCTAACCTAACCCTTCCCCTAACCTTACCTAACCTAACCTTCCCCCTCGGTCAGTCCTTCTGTAGCCTGCGTCAGTATAACATCCCTTCCCCTCTATGTCCCTCTTCCAGCTACCTCTCTCTTCTTCCCTCTCTCTCTCCCTCTCTTTCTCTCTCCCTCAACATTAATTCTGGCTCCTTCTCTGTCGTGGATATGAAGAGACGGAAGTTATAACACAAGACGCTCAGCCACAGCTCCTGTTCTCTGTGGCAGTAAGAGGAAAATCTCTCCCTGAAATATTGAGTTTGGTATTTTGGGCCATTTTCTCAAGAAGAAAATTTTCTCTCATTTTCACACACGACCAAACAACGACATTACCACAACCTTCCAACCAGTTTTAACACCTAACAAGTTGAAACGAACAATATAACACATTGTAGCAACATTCTAATACGTCATATAAACGTTAAATCAAGACGTAACAACTTTATTACAAATGGTAACATGCGGAAAATAAGGAGAGTTTCGTTGTGTGTTTGGGGGGATACATAATGGCGAACATGATACATGATACATGAGTGAGGTGGTTGTTATCAAGGTGTGGCCCACGAGCGTAGCGCTACAACTACCTCGTAATCAGTCTTCTTATTGGCCCAGAGGCTGGTGATAATTTGTATCTGAGAGGTTATCCTTGTCGGCGTCCTCCTTATCCTTCTGTTTCTCTTCCTTGTCTGCCCTTCACCGCCTCCATCATCGTGGTCATCTACACTCTCGCTAGTTCATAAATTACCTCTGTAGGCAGACTTCCCTTCACCACGTATGGCCGGTGGTGGCCGGTGGTGGCTGGTGGTGGCCGGTGGTGGTCGGTGGTGGCTGGTGGTGGTCGGTGGTGGCTGGTGGTGGCCGGTGGTGGTCGGTGGTGGCTGGT
Organism: Procambarus clarkii; assembly: GCF_040958095.1. Lineage (NCBI taxonomy): Eukaryota > Metazoa > Arthropoda > Malacostraca > Decapoda > Cambaridae > Procambarus > Procambarus clarkii. Next base: position 23,539,519 of record NC_091208.1, on the reverse strand, counting down.
GGTGGCCGGTGGTGGTCGGTGGTGGTTGGTGGTGGCCGGTGGTGGTCGGTGGTGGTTGGTGGTGGCCGGTGGTGGTTGATGGTGGTTGGTGGTGGCCGGTGGTGGTTGGTGGCCGGTGGTGGTTGGTGGTGGTTGGTGGTGGCTGGTGGTGGCCGGTGGTGGTCGGTGGTGGCTGGTGGTGGCCGGTGGTGGTCGGTGGTGGTTGGTGGTGGCCGGTGGTGGTCGGTGGTGGTTGGTGGTGGCCGGTGGTGGTTGATGGTGGTTGGTGGTGGCCGGTGGTGGTTGGTGGCCGGTGGTGGTTGGTGGTGGTTGGTGGTGGCTGGTGGTGGCCGGTGGTGGCTGGTGGTGGTCGGTGGTGGCTGGTGGTGGCCGGTGGTGGTCGGTGGTGGTTGGTGGTGGCCGGTGGTGGTTGATGGTGGTTGGTGGTGGCCGGTGGTGGTTGGTGGCCGGTGGTGGTTGGTGGTGGTTGGTGGTGGCCGGTGGTGGTTGGTGGTGGCTGGTGGTGGCCGGTGGTGGCCGGTGGTGGCCGGTGGTGGCCGGTGGTGGTTGGTGGTGGTTGGTGGTGGTTGGTGGTGGCCGGTGGTGGTTGGTGGTGGCTGGTGGTGGCCGGTGGTGGCCGGTGGTGGCCGGTGGTGGCCGGTGGTGGTTGGTGGTGGCCGGTGGTGGTTGATGGTGGTTGGTGGTGGCCGGTGGTGGTTGGTGGTGGTTGGTGGTGGCCGGTGGTGGTTGGTGGTGGTTGGTGGTGGTTGGTGGTGGCCGGTGGTGGTTGGTGGTGGTTGGTGGTGGCTGGTGGTGGCCGGTGGTGGTTGGTGGTGGCTGGTGGTGGCCGGTGGTGGTTGGTGGTGGCTGGTGGTGGCTGGTAGTGGCCGGTGGTGGTTGGTGGTGGTGGCCGGTGGTGGTTGGTGGTGGCCAGTGGTGGTTGGTGGTGGCTGGTGGTGGCCGGTGGTGGCTGGTGGTGGTCGGTGGTGGCCGGTGGTGGCCGGTGGTGGCTGGTGGTGGTTGGTGGTGGCTGGTGGTGGTTGGTGGTGGCCGGTGGTGGCTGGTGGTGGTTGGTGGTGGCCAGTGGTGGCCGGTGGTGGCCGGTGGTGGCCGGTGGTGGCCGGTGGTGGCCGGTGGTGGCTGGTGGTGGCCGGTGGTGGCCGGTGGTGGCCGGTGGTGGTCGGTGGTGGCCGGTGGTGGCTGGTGGTGGCTGGTGGTGGCCGGTGGTGGCCGGTGGTGGCCGGTGGTGGCCGGTGGTGGTTGGTGGTGGTTGGTGGTGGCCGGTGGTGGCTGGTGGTGGCCGGTGGTGGTTGGTGGTGGTTGGTGGTGGCCGGTGGTGGTCGGTGGTGGTTGGTGGTGGTTGGTGGTGGCCAGTGGTGGCCGGTGGTGGCCGGTGGTGGCCGGTGGTGGCCGGTGGTGGTTGGTGGTGGCCGGTGGTGGCTGGTGGTGGCTGGTGGTGGCCGGTGGTGGCCGGTGGTGGCCGGTGGTGGCCGGTGGTGGCCGGTGGTGGCCGGTGGTGGCTGGTGGTGGCCGGTGGTGGCCGGTGGTGCTACATAATAGAGGTGCTACTGGCTAGTGGTGCTGGCTGGTGGAGCATCCCACATTCCACATTACCCAACACAGTCATCGGGCAATAGATCTTCTCTCCTCCACAACCATTAGATCCCATTAAACAGCACCACACCCACAAGAACCAAAATTAAACTCCATCATCCTTACTAATAAATTTATCTATACCACACCCATATATATATATATATATATATATATATATATATATATATATATATATATATATATATAACCTATCAACGGTATAGGTTAAGTAATAATTGTAATTAAGAAGCAATAAGATGCTTATCTTAACATACTAAGAAGGTTAGGTAAGGTCGGTGTTTTCTATGAAGCTTCTCAAGGTAAACTAAAATATTCACAATCAATTAGTATGTCACATATACACTTATTAAATAAGCCAATATTGACTAAAGCAAGTGCGAGACGGGTTGGATTAACACAGGTAATGTGGCATTCACCAACGACATAATTGGTAAGATTTCCACACATTGTTTAACGGATCCTTGTGAGCCAGAGTGAGGGTGTGTGCAGAGATCCATACTTGAATCTGATATAAACGCTTATCAGTATTGCATCCGCTGATAACATTCATCATTCACAACTTGAGTGACATCCTTGGTGTGGACCCAACCTTGTTTGACTCCTGGTATAGTGGCGATGTTTACACAGAGCAGCTGTTTGTGTGTGTGTGTATGTGTGTGTGTGTATGAGAGAGAGAGAGAGAGAGAGAGAGAGAGAGAGAGAGAGAGAGAGAGAGAGAGAGAGAGAGTGAGAGAGAGAGAGAGTGTGTGTGTGTGTTTGTGTGTGTGTGTGTGTGTGTGTGTGTGTGTGTGTGTGTGTGTGTGTATGAGAGAGAGAGAGAGAGAGAGAGAGAGAGAGAGAGAGAGAGAGAGAGAGAGAGAGAGAGAGAGAGAGAGAGAGAGAGAGAGAGAGTGAGAGAGAGAGAGAGTGTGTGTGTGTGTGTGTGTGTGTGTGTGTGTGTGTGTGTGTGTGTGTGTGTGTGTGTGTGTGTGTGTGTGCGTGCGTGCGTGCAAGGGGTCCGGGTGACAGCTGGAGAACTGTCACCCTCGCCGACACCCTACAGACCATAACAAAGATATTAACATATTCACACAAAGTCTGAGCGCTGTATGGAACTAATGACACACAATCGCTCGCCCCGAATTGGGTCTCTGGTAATCGCTAAACGATATCATTAACGCCTGTGCGGCTCAAATGTAAATTACCCAACTGTTTACAAGCCACGACGGTGACTGTGTAAATAAGAAATTATCAAATTATATATTTACACTAATCTTATAACATAATTATAACCTAATCTTGCGTATCATTAACTTACGCTATCTTGGTACAGATCCCGCAAGGCAACGGGTTGATATTACTCCGTGTTATTGATCAGTAATGATCAGATATTGATCATTAACGATCAACCACGCCTACATGATGATCAATCACGTCAAGCTAACGATCAACCACAACAGTTATAACAATAGGGGAACAATAATCATATTTGTACCAAGAGAAACATAAACCCAAAATAATGATCCTTAGTGTTCAGAGTCATTGTTTAATGCTCCGATGATATCACGTTATCTTTTTCATATAATGCTCAGTAATTAATTACGCAAAGACGCCAGTTAATTAAGGACTCGACTAACAAGCAGGAAACAGGTTTAATGATCTAATTACTACGGTATAGGTCAGTAGTGTGGCCCACTGGCTGGCTGGGCCACTCTCTGGCTTGGCGGCTGGGCCACGACTCGCTCTCCTCCTCTCTCGGTGACTGGTGACTCAACTTTCCCTACACCTGGACATTCCCCTGTGTAGGGCGGAGAGTGAGTAGTCAAGTCTGTGTTTAGCAAGTCCTTAAAACAGCCCAGTGACCTTGCCAAGAGCCCTAAGGGCCGTTGTGGGCCAGCCTGTGAGCCAGGTAGTGGACCAGCTAGCAAGCCAGACAGTGGCCGGAACGTAGCTCTCATCCTGTAACTACACTTAGGTAATTATACACACACACACACACACACACACACACACACACACACACACACACACACACACACACACACACACACACGGGGCACCATTTCAGGTTGATATATAGATGAGGACGGAGGGAGATAACAGCAGGCAGCCTTGTGTTCCCGTCTCCAGACCTGTCATGGTCTGGAGACATGGTGAGAGATTCCTTATCTCTCTGAAGCCTGGAATACCTCAGGTGAGAGATTCCTTATCTCACTGGAGCCTGGAATACCTCAGGTGAGACATTCCTTATCTCTCTGGAACCGGGAATATCTCAGGTGAGAGATTCCTTATCTCTCTGGAGCCTGGAATACCTCAAGTGAGAGATTCCTTATCTCTCTGGAACCTGGAATACCTCAGGTGAGAGATTCCTTATCTCTCTGGAAGCTGGAATACCTCAGGTGAGAAATTCCTTATCTCTCTGGAGCCTGGAATACCTCAAGTGAGAGATTCCTTATCTCTCTGGAACCTGGAATACCTCAGGTGAGAGATTCCTTATCTCTCTGGAAGCTGGAATACCTCAGGTGAGAGATTCCTTATCTCTCTGGAAGCTGGAATACCTCAGGTGAGAGATTCCTTATCTCTCTGGAGCCTGGAATACCTCAGGTGAGAGATTCCTTATCTCTCTGGAAGCTGGAATACCTCAGGTGAGAAATTCCTTATCTCTCTGGAGCCTGGAATACCTCAAGTGAGAGATTCCTTATCTCTCTGGAACCTGGAATTCCTCAGGTGAGAGATTCCTTATCTCTCTGGAGCCTGGAATACCTCAAGTGAGAGATTCCTTATCTCTCTGGAACCTGGAATACCTCAGGTGAGAGATTCCTTATCTCTCTGGAGCCTGGAATACCTCAAGTGAGAGATTCCTTATCTCTCTGGAGCCTGGAATACCTCAATTGAGAGATTCCTTATCTCTCTGGAGCCTGGAATACCTCAGGTGAGAGATTCCTTATCTCTCTGGAGCCTGGAATACCTCAGGTGAGAGATTCCTTATCTCTCTGGAGCCTGGAATACCTCAGGTGAGAGATTCCTTATCGCCTGGATTAGTTAAAACAGATGTACACGTTTATGCTTTTTCCATCTTTTCATTTTGCTGGTAAGTGAGGTGTTGAGGTGAGAGTGAAGCACAGGGTCACAGGAGTAACATCTGGACGACCATCTAGTTACCTTCTGGACAAATCCCTAGTTACTATAATCCCTCCCATCTATAGGAATCTGGCCGGGATTACTGTTATTTATCGCCTACACCTCTGCTATCCCAGTGTCTTATGTGTAGGTAAACCTCTGGTATCCCGGTGTCTTATGTGTAGGTACACCTCTGGTATCCCAGTGTATCTATGTGTAGGTACACACAGCAATGTGTTCTTCCCTCTTCTACATCAAGGCTTGCAGAGTGTAGCTAAGTAGAGTTCATCTACTGTCCCCGATCCCACAGGATAGTGAGTCATACGTGGACTCAAGAGAAATCATGAAACGCGAGTCTAATCTATCCACCTGCTCTAGCCAGGTCAGGATAGACTACAAAAGGGTCGTCGCTTCAAGAGGCAGTTGGGATTACTCTTCCTTGTGGCATTAAAGTCTCCTCGTCCGTGACGGTGGCAGCTTGAGGCACCTCAGATTAGTTCATACTGTCGCGTTGAAATCTCCTGCTCCGTCGGCGGCTTAGACAGACATATTGAGCAGGTTAAGTGTGTAACTTAAGGGGAAGGGTTGGCTCCTGTTGGGGCAGGGGTGTACAGGTGTGGGGGCAGGGGTGTACAGGTGTGGGGGCAGGGGTGTACAGGTGTGGGGGCAGGGGTGTACAGGTGTTGGGGGCAGGGGTGTACAGGTGTTGGGGGCAGGGGTGTACAGGTATTGGAGCAGGGGTGTACAGGTGTGTGTTGGGGCAGGGGTGTACAGGTGTGGGTTGGGGGCAGGGATGTACAGGTATTGGAGCAGGGGTGTACAGGTGTAGGGGTAGGGGTGTATAGGTGTACACCCTGTACACCATACAGTATCACAACACTGACCTACACACCAGTATTGGGTGTACAGGTGTAGGGGCAGGGGTGTACAGGTGTACACCCTGTACACCATACAGTATCACAACACTGACCTACACACCAGTATTGGGTGTACAGGTGTAGGGGCAGGGGTGTACAGGTGTACACCCTGTACACCATACAGTATCACAACACTGACCTACACACCAGTATTATCACTTTATAACAATAAAAGATACTAATCAAGTGACTCAAAAACTGCCCAAAAAAAAGAGATAAAATTCGTCTTGTAACACGAACATGCATGTTTTAAATGAAAATCCTGCCCAGCCATATTATCTTTAAGTTTTATTACAAGATGGAGACGATAAGAGCGGAGATCTAAGAGTTTCAGAAGAGACCTGAGACTCTCCAGGACAGAAGGTCCGTGTATATGGCTACAGAGTCATCCTGGTCTATCTCGTGAGACTGGACCAAGGGCTAAAGCTTTCAGGCTGCAACCCGGACTCTGGCGCTTAGACTCGGGGCTACGGGGAGGGGGGGGGGGAGGGGGGGGGGGGAGAGAGAGAGAGAGAGAGAGAGAGAGAGAGAGAGAGAGAGAGAGAGACAGAGACAGAGACAGAGAGAGTCTGGTCATTATAATTGTATATAATAAGAGTAGGGTGCTCGGTAGGACCCCAGTTCGAGGCGGACGAGGGAGTGAATACCAATGCTTGGAGCAGATGATATCTAGATTATATAGTCTTTAGTGAATATATGTGTGGGATATCCCAGACCAGCGTGGCACTCCCAGGTGAGCCTTGCTTAACGCACACGCACACGCTCACGCACACGCACGGGCGACACTTTAACTCTCCGACTTCCACAGTCTTTGGTTTGCAGCGGCAGGAACAACAGCAACAGCAGGAACAGCAGCATCAGCAGGAACAGCAGCAGCAGCAGCATCACCAGAGATGGACATGAGGGAGTTAATCAGAAATCCTCCATCTTTGGCTGCTCTTGTGTGCCCAATAGAGCCTAACACCTCCTGGACGCCTCAATAGTCCGCTCGCTGTGATCCTTATCTCCCAATGAAGACCTCGAGGATCGCGAGAGATAATGAAACCAATTTACAATGATAAACGCGAGGAATTAGCAGGTGAGGGAAGGCCTGAGACCATCCAGCAAGATAAGACATGTGTTGGGTGATGTGCTGGATGACACGACCTTAATAGAGCTGCTAAATATCCAGAGAACACACCAGGTGACGTGTTCTTCCCCTAGAGACCCCCAGGTGACGTGTTCTACCCCCAGAGACCCCAGGTGACGTGTTCTTCCCCTAGAGACCCCCAGGTGACGTGTTCTACCCCCAGAGACCCCAGGTGACGTGTTCTTCCCCTAGAGACCCCCAGGTGACGTGTTCTACCCCCAGAGACCCCAGGTGACGTGTTCTTCCCCTAGAGACCCCCAGGTGACGTGTTCTACCCCCAGAGACCCCAGGTGACGTGTTCTTCCCCTAGAGACCCCCAGGTGACGTGTTCTACCCCCAGAGACCCCAGGTGACGTGTTCTTCCCCTAGAGACCCCCAGGTGACGTGTTCTACCCCCAGAGACCCCAGGTGACGTGTTCTACCCCCAGAGACCCCAGGTGACGTGTTCTTCCCCTAGAGACCCCAGGTGACGTGTTCTACCCCCAGAGACCCCAGGTGACGTGTTCTACCCCCAGAGACCCCAGGTGACGTGTTCTTCCCCTAGAGACCCCCAGGTGACGTGTTCTACCCCCAGAGACCCCAGGTGACGTGTTCTTCCCCTAGAGACCCCCAGGTGACGTGTTCTACCCCCAGAGACCCCAGGTGACGTGTTCTACCCCCAGAGACCCCAGGTGACGTGTTCTTCCCCTAGAGACCCCCAGGTGACGTGTTCTACCCCCAGAGACCCCAGGTGACGTGTTCTACCCCCAGAGACCCCAGGTGACGTGTTCTTCCCCTAGAGACCCCCAGGTGACGTGTTCTACCCCCAGAGACCCCAGGTGACGTGTTCTTCCCCTAGAGACCCCCAGGTGACGTGTTCTACCCCCAGAGACCCCAGGTGACGTGTTCTACCCCCAGAGACCCCAGGTGACGTGTTCTCCATCAGAGAACCTCAGGTGACGTGTTCTCCAACCTCAGGTGACGTGTTCTCCATCAGAGAACCTCAGGTGACGTGTTCTCCATCAGAGAACCCCAGGTGACGTGTTCTCCATCAGAGAACCCCAGGTGACGTGTTCTACCCCCAGAGACCCCAGGTGACGTGTTCTTCCCCTAGAGACCCCCAGGCGACGTGTTCTCCATCAGAGAACCCCAGGTGACGTGTTCTACCCTAGAGACCCCAGGTGACGTGTTCTACCCCCAGAGACCCCAGGTGACGTGTTCTCCCCCAGAGACCCCAGGTGACGTGTTCTTCCCCTAGAGACCCCAGGTGACGTGTTCTCTCCCCCAGAGACCCCAGGTGACGTGTTCTTCCCCCAGAGACCCCAGGTGACGTGTTCTTCCCCCAGAGACCCCAGGTGACGTGTTCTTCTCCAGAGACCCCAGGTGACGTGTTCTACCCCCAGAGACCCCAGGTGACGTGTTCTTCCCCCAGAGACCCCAGGTGACGTGTTCTTCCCCCAGAGACCCCAGGTGACGTGTTCTTCCCCCAGAGACCCCAGGTGACGTGTTCTTCCCCCAGAGACCCCAGGTGACGTGTTCTCCCCCAGAGACCCCAGGTGACGTGTTCTCCCCCAGAGACCCCAGGTGACGTGTTCTCCCCCAGAGACCCCAGGTGACGTGTTCTCCCCCAGAGACCCCAGGTGACGTGTTCTCCCCCAGAGACCCCAGGTGACGTGTTCTCCCCCAGAGACCCCAGGTGACGTGTTCTTCCCCAGAGACCCCCAGGTGACGTGTTCTACCCCGGTATAGTGCTCCCTTATCCCCCTCCCCCCCTCCCAAAGATGGCGTCCGGGGACATTCCCTTTGTGCTAAATTCTCGGGTTTATTACAGGCGTGAATGGCTTAGTCCGCCCGTCGCCGCTCTCTGGCGGGTTACCGGTCCAGTTTACCGGGTTTACCTGTGGGAGCTGCTGCGGGTTTACCGGGCCCGCTGTGGGAGCCTCAGCGGGTTTACCACTAGAGAGAGTGAATTCCCCACACACTGCACACTAGAGAGAGTACATTCCCCGCACACTAGAGAGAGTACATTCCCCACACACTAGAGAGAGTACATTCCCCGCACACTAGAGAGAGTACATTCCCCACACACTGGCCACTAGAGAGAGTACATTCCCCGCACACTGCACACTAGAGAGAGTACATTCCCCACACACTGGCCACTAGAGAGAGTGCATTCCCCCCACACTGCACACTAGAGAGAGTACATTCCCCACACACTGGCCACTAGAGAGAGTACATTCCCCCCACACTGCACACTAGAGAGAGTACATTCCCCACACACTGGCCCCTAGAGAGAGTACATTCCCCGCACACTGCACACTAGAGAGAGTACATTCCCCACACACTGGCCATTAGAGAGAGTACATTCCCCACACACTGGCCACTAGAGAGAGTACATTCCTCGCACACTAGAGAGAGTACATTCCCCGCACACTAGAGAGAGTACATTCCCCACACACTGGCCACTAGAGAGAGTACATTCCTCGCACACTAGAGAGAGTACATTCCCCGCACACTAGAGAGAGTACATTCCCCACACACTGGCCACTAGAGAGAGTACATTCCTCGCACACTAGAGAGAGTACATTCCCCGCACACTAGAGAGAGTACATTCCTCGCACACTGGCCACCAGAGAGAGTACATTCCCCGCACATTAGAGAGAGTACATTCCCCACACACTGGCCACTAGAGAGAGTACATTCCCCACACACTGCACACTAGAGAGAGTACATTCCCCACACACTGCACACTAGAGAGAGAGTACATTCCCCGCACACTGCACACTAGAGAGAGAGTACATTCCCCGCACACTGCACACTAGAGAGAGTACATTCCCCGCACACTGCATACTAGAGACAATACATTCCCCACACACTGCACACTAGAGAGAGAGTACATTCCCCGCACACTGCACACTAGAGAGAGTACATTCCCCACACACTGGCCACTAGAGAGAGAGAGTACATTCCCCACACACTGCACACTAGGGGCAGTACATTCCCCACACACTGCCCACTAGAGAGAGAGAGTACATTCCCCACACACTGCACACTAGGGAGAGTACATTCCCCATACACTAGGGGCAGCACATTCCCCACACACTAGGGGCAGTACATTCCCCACACACTGCACACTAGGGAGAGTACATTCCCCACACACTAGGGGCAGCACATTCCCCACACACTAGGGGCAGCACATTCCCCGCACACTAGGGGCAGCACATGCACAATATCAACTCACTATTAGACTACAAGTGATTTTCATTTGGTCATCACGCTGAGTTATTACGAGCTTGTGGGAGTGAACAAGCGATGACTGATGTCTCTTGCTCACGCTGGAGCTGCCAGTATGGCGAGCCATAGTCGTCAGTAGCCATAGTCGTCAGTAGCCATAGTCGTCTGTAGCCATAGTCGTCAGTAGCCACAGTCGTCAGTAGCCATAGTCGTCTGTAGCCATAGTCGTCAGTAGCCATAGTCGTCAGTTGCCATAGTCGTCTGTAGCCATAGTCGTCAGTAGCCATAGTCGTCAGTTGCCATAGTCGTCAGTAGCCACAGTCGTCAGTAGCCATAGTCGTCAGTAGCCATAGTCGTCTGTAGCCATAGTCGTCAGTAGCCATAGTCGTCTGTAGCCATAGTCGTCAGTAGCCATAGTCGTCAGTAGCCATAGTCGTCAGTAGCCATAGTCGTCAGTTGCCATAGTCGTCTGTAGCCATAGTCGTCTGTAGCCATAGTCGTCAGTAGCCATAGTCGTCAGTAGCCATAGTCGTCAGTAGCCATAGTCGCCTGTAGCAATAGTCGTCAGTAGCCATAGTCGTCAGTAGCCATAGTCGTCATTAGCCATAGTCGTCAGTAGCCATAGTCGCCTGTAGCAATAGTCGTCAGTAGCCATAGTCGTCAGTTGCCATAGTCGTCTGTAGCCATAGTCGTCAGTAGCCATAGTCGTCAGTTGCCATAGTCGTCAGTAGCCACAGTCGTCAGTAGCCACAATCGTCTGTAGCCATAGTCGTCAGTAGCCATAGTCGTCTGTAGCCATAGTCGTCAGTAGCCATAGTCGTCTGTAGCCATAGTCGTCAGTAGCCATAGTCGTCTGTAGCCATAGTCGTCTGTAGCCATAGTCGTCAGTAGCCATAGTCGTCAGTAGCCATAGTCGTCAGTAGCCATAGTCGTCAGTAGCCATAGTCGTCAGTAGCCATAATCGTCAGTAGCCATAGTCGTCTGTAGCCACAGTCGTCAGTAGCCATAATCGTCAGTAGCCATAGTCGTCAGTAGCCACAGTCGTCTGTAGCCATAATCGTCAGTAGCCATAGTCGTCAGTAGCCACAGTCGTCAGTAGCCATAATCGTCAGTAGCCATAGTCGTCTGTAGCCATAATCGTCAGTAGCCATAGTCGTCTGTAGCCATAATCGTCAGTAGCCATAGTCGTCTGTAGCCACAGTCGTCTGTAGCCATAGTCGTCAGTAGCCATAATCGTCAGTAGCCATAGTCGTCTGTAGCCATAATCGTCAGTAGCCACAGTCGTCTGTAGCCACAGTCGTCTGTAGCCACAGTCGTCAGTAGCCATAGTCGTCAGTAGCCATAGTCGTCAGTAGCCATAGTCGTCAGTAGCCATAATCGTCAGTAGCCATAGTCGTCAGTAGCCATAGTCGTCAGTAGCCATAGTCGTCAGTAGCCATAGTCGTCAGTAGCCATAGTCGTCAGTAGCCATAGTCGTCAGTAGCCATAGTCGTCAGTAGCCATAGTCGTCTGTAGCCATAGTCGTCAGTAGCCATAGTCGTCAGTAGCCATAGTCGTCTGTAGCCATAGTCGTCAGTAGCCATAGTCGTCTGTAGCCATAGTCGTCAGTAGCCATAGTCGTCAGTAGCCATAGTCGTCTGTAGCCATAGTCGTCAGTAGCCATAGTGGAAGGAGATACGACTGTTTCATAACCCAGAGTTAAAAGGTCAAAATCCCAATATTCTGCTGTAGCAGAAAACTATTATTGGGTTATTGATGAAGACATTAATGAAGTTACAAGTAAAGCATTAACGTTGAAGAGTGTGTGTGTTGAGAGGCATTTTAATGAGATGCAAACAAGGGGGCTTTTAACCCCAGGCCGCAGCCTCACAGAGCTCCTTGAGACCATCACAGGAGCCGCGCTGCTCTCTCTCTCACAGATAAATTATTTAGCAGGTAAATCCCCATAAAATTTTTCATTAATAAACACGTTATCTCGCCTGGTAGAGAAGAAAGTGCACAAGAGGTCTTGAGTATGACCTCGTCTCAGGCTCACTCCAGGAAACACCTGTCAGACTTATCTCAACGGAATCAGCTAATGGGAATATATTTAGCAGGTGTGTGTGTGTGTGGAGGGGGGAGGGGAGGTGTTGTGTGTTGTCTAATGTAATGATTCCTGACCTATTTCTCTATCGTACATACTTTTAAAGTTGTGAATTGAGTTTGCCTCTGTAACCAGCGCCTATAGGGTTTTCCATTTACTCACTACCCCTTATGTTAAAACATTCTAACATCTCTATGACACATCTGAGTCTCAGGCTTCCATCTGTGTCCCCTTGTTCACCTGGTGTTCACTGTAAACATCATTTTTTCCTTCCTGTCAATCCCTCTAAGTATTTTATATCAGTAACCCTCTCCCTCCTCCTTATTAGCGTCTCAGGTTTGGTTCCTTAATCAGTGTCTTCATCTTCTTGAGGTTATCTTGAGATGATTTCGGGGCTTTTTTAGTGTCCCCGCGGCCCGGTCCTCGACCAGACCTCCACCCCCAGGAAGCAGCCCGTGACAGCTGACTAACACCCAGGTACCTATTTACTGCTAGGTAACAGGGGCATAGGGTGAAAGAAACTCTGCCCATTGTTTCTCGCCGGCGCCTGGGATCGAACCCAGGACCACAGGATCACAAGTCCCGCGTGCTGTCCACTCGGCCGACCGGCTCCCTAAGGCTCTTCATATCTCATTCCTCGCAACTCTGGGACGAGACTCATTGATCCAGCTTCCTTATGCCTTTTTTCAGGTGGGGCTCCAGGATGGTGCGGCATACTCCAAGACTGGCCTCACATAGGCGGTCTTTCGGTCTCCTGGTCCCATTCTCCATCCTCCAGACGCTGACAAGACCGTTCTGGTCTCGTCAGTGTCTGGTCTGCTGCTCCAAATATCTGATCCAGTCATCGCTTCAATCTAGCAGAAAAAGACCAGAGTGAAGAATGGCTGAGACCGGGGGAATGGACCGGGGAATGGACCGGGGAATGGACCGGGGAATGGACCGGATAATGGACCGGGGAATGGCCCGGGGAATGGACCGGGGTTAACCGAGCCTGGCGGTGTTGCCGGAATCAAATACACGAGGTAAACAGTCTGGTTGATCAAGCATACCATAGAACAATCACATTACATAATGATACACCGCTCCAGGACCCCGCCAGCCCCCCAGGGCCGTGGTAGACCGTATTTAAAAATTCGGCGCGCTCGTAAATCGGGTCGTAAGATAGGACGGGTCGTAAGATAGGACGGGTCGTAAGATAGGACGGGTCGTAAGATAGGACGGGTCGTAGCCTCAGAAGGATTCTTGTTGATGTCGAAAACCGCGGGGACGAATTGCCTTGTTTAAGAGTGTGATGGTCCGTGGTAACGCCTCAGTCTTGTCCCCCTCTCATTCTCGTGCTGCATACTTTACCACTGGTCTCACGTAGGTGAGGTTAGGTTTGATAAGTTCAGGTGAGGTCAAGCTAGGCAGTGCACAAGGTAACGAGGTCAGCGTTATCTTCACAATTCTCTACTAATTTTTAACAATTGACAAATTAGTGTTAAACTTATCCGGCCGCCCCCGTATCCGGCCGCCCACCTCCCCCCCCCCCCCCCCCACGGTCCCCCACATACCTGTCACACTCTCAGTTTATACCCAATGACGGTGAGTTTAAATCCTCACCGTGAGTGAGAGAGAGAGAGAGAGAGAGAGAGAGAGAGAGAGAGAGAGAGAGAGAGAGAGAGAGAGAGAGAGAGAGAGAGAGGAGACAGAGACAGAGACAGAGAGAGACAGAGACAGAGACAGACAGAGACAAAGAGAGACCTAAGCAATAAACACCTAATCGAGAGTGAGAGCACCTAAGCAATAAACCAGGAGACCACACCACACAATAATCAGGTCTCCACTACCCCCCATTTCTCCCCCGAGTCACTAATCGTTAATGTAAATTTAGCGCTAATCTTCACAATTACATGTAATGGAGAAATTGCCGTTCTGGAGGCTAATTGTCGAATATCGCTAACGAGCGCACTCAGGCCGGGGCCGGAGGTGCAGCAGGGGCGTCCCCCCCGCCCGCTGGACGCCCGCGACGCACTCACTAACGCTAAACACCGTTATTAGCGCTAATTTGTTCGCTGGTTACCAAGCACCCGGAGACACGGACCCCAATACCGCCACATTTTGTCTGGAAAGGTTTCTCTGTAGCGAGATACAGAGGTTAGACCAGGGTGTTTAGGTATGGTTAGGTTAGGGTGTTTAGGCCTGGTTAGGTTAGGGTGTTTAGGCCTGGTTAGGTTAGGGTGTTTAGGTATGGTTAGGTTAGGGTGTTTAGGTCTGGTTAGGTTAGGGTGTTTAGGCCTGGTAAGGCCAGGGTGTTTAGGTCTGGTTAGGTTAGGGTGTTTAGGTCTGGTTAGGTTAGGGTGTTTAGGCCTGGTAAGGCCAGGGTGTTTAGGTCTGGTTAGGTTAGGGTGTTTAGGTCTGGTTAGGTTAGGGTGTTTAGGTCTGGTTAGGTTAGGCTGTTTAGGCTTGGTTAGGCCTGGCTGTTTAGGCTTGGTTAGGCCTGGCCTGCTAGAGGGCCACCCTCCTGGCCTGCTGGAGGACCACCTCACCTGGTGCTGGTTCACGAGGCCAGCGGTGAAGGGTGAGGGCTGAGAGGGTAAAGGGTGAGGGTGTGGGGGGGTGAGGGGGGGGGGTGTGGTCAAGAGGGCAGATGTACTCCAGTTCTCGAGATCGATTACAGTGGAGCTGTGGAGTCTTTGGTCAGGACTCGAGAGCCTTCGAGTGCCACTCCACCCGTAATTGTGCCTCACAATTATCTTGGTTTCCCGGCAAGGTTATGGCAACGCTGGCAAGGTTGTGGCAACGCTGGCAAGGTTGTGGCAACGCTGGCAAGGTTATGGCAACGCTGACAAGATTATGGCAACGCTGGCAAGGGTGTGGCAACGATGGCAAGGTTGTGGCAACGCTGGCAAGGTTATGGCAACGCTGACAAGATTATGGCAACGCTGGCAAGGGTGTGGCAACGCTGGCAAGGTTGTGGCAACGCTGGCAAGGTTATGGCAACGCTGACAAGATTATGGCAACGCTGGCAAGGGTGTGGCAACGCTGGCAAGGTTGTGGCAACACTGACAAGGTTATGGCAACGTTGACAAGGTTATGGCAACGCTGACAAGGTTATGGCAACGCTGACAAGGTTATGGCAACGCTGACAAGGTTATGGCAACGCTGACAAGGTTATGGCAACGCTGACAAGGTTATGGCAACGCTGACAAGGTTATGGCAACGCTGACAAGGTTATGCCAACGCTGACAAGGTTATGCCAACGCTGACAAGGTTGTGGCAACGCTGGCACGGTTATGGCAACACTGACAAGATTATGGCAACGCTGGCAAGGATATGGCAACGCTGGCAAGGTTGTGGCAACACTGACAAGGTTATGGCAACGTTGACAAGGTTATGGCAACGCTGACAAGGTTATGGCAACGCTGACAAGGATATGGCAACGCTGACAAGGTTATGGCAACGCTGACAAGGTTATGGCAACGCTGACAAGGTTATGGCAACGCTGGCAATGCGGGCCTGGAGACGCCAGGGATAAGACAGACAGACATCTTAAGGGACAACTGTTTATCCCTACTGGAGACGTAAAATATAATTCAAAGTAACTTAGATTCTGGACCAGTTACTGAAAATCCATATTAAGAGTTCTTAGTGAGAGGGAGTGAGAGGGGGTGAGAGGGGGTGAGAGGGCGTGAGAGGGCGTGAGAGGGAGTGAGAGGGGGTGAGAGGGAGTGAGAGAGAGGTGAGAGAGGAGTGAGAGGGGGTGAGAGGGAGTGAGAGAGAGGTGAGAGAGAGGTGAGACAGAGGAGAGAGAGAGAGGAGAGAGAGAGAGGAGAGAGAGGTGAGAGAGAGGTGAGAGAGAGGTGAGAGAGAGGAGAGAGGGGGGGCGAGAGGGCGAAGGATAAAGAGAGGGAGTGGGGGTTACATCCACGCCAAGCACCGTGTCAAGCAGTTTTATCCATCATGTGAGGTTAGGGCCATCCAAGCCACTCTTCACCTGCTCCAATACTGGCCGGCTGCCACTCCATATCAATCAGCGGCGGACTCCACAACCCGCCAAGGACCCCCTGGACCCGCCAAGGACCGGCTGGACCTGCCAAGGACCGGCTGGACGCGCCAAAGACTCTCAACATGGCGGAAAAAGTTCAGAAGAAGTGGCTGATGATGGCGTAATATGGCAGACAAGGACCACTTACACTGAGCACGGAACAACATACACACGCGGGCGTCTTTCTTGCGGGCCACCAGGAGCAAGACCTGTTGCTCGTAGGCAGGTATACATCTCAGGGACCACCACCACAGGTATACATGCCAGGGGACCACCACAGGTATACATCTCAGGGGACCACCACCACAGGTATACATCTCAGGGACCACCACCACAGGTATACATGCCAGGGGCCACCACCACAGGTATACATGCCAGGGGACCACCACCACAGGTATACATCTCAGGGACCACCACCACAGGTATACATCTCAGGGGACCACCACAGGTATACATCTCAGGGGACCACCACAGGTATACATCTCAGGGGACCACCACAGGTATACATCCCAGGGACCACCACAGGTATACATCTCAGGGGACCACCACCACAGGTATACATGCCAGGGGACCACCACAGGTACACATCTCAGGGACCACCACCACAGGTATACATGCCAGGGGACCACCACAGGTATACATCTCAGGGGACCACCACCACAGGTATACATGCCAGGGGACCACCACCACAGGTATACATGCCAGGGGACCACCACAGGTACACATGCCAGGGGCCACCACCACAGGTATACATCCCAGGGACCACCACAGGTATACATCTCAGGGGACCACCACCACAGGTATACATGCCAGGGGACCACCACAGGTACACATCTCAGGGACCACCACCACAGGTATACATGCCAGGGGACCACCACAGGTATACATCTCAGGGGACCACCACCACAGGTATACATGCCAGGGGACCACCACAGGTACACATGCCAGGGGCCACCACCACAGGTATACATGCCAGGGACCACCACACAGGTACACACCCCAGGGGACCACCACAGATATGGTACCATGGTCCATCTTGACCATAAAAATACGTTGGAACAAATTAGTGTAAAAATTTACTATATTTCTGGATGAGGTAAAGTCGAAAATCACTGTTCCTCCAGCCTGACACATGCTTGGGACCCCCCCCCCTCCCCCCCTCCCACACACAGGGACCAGTGCTTGCTTTACTCTCAGGGGACTTTCACTCCACAAGCACAGTGCCAATCAATCATGCTGCTGAAGCCTGGTGTGTGGGGGGAGGAGTGTGTGGGGGTGTGTGTATGTGTGTGTGTGTGTGTGTGTGTATGTGGGTGTGTGTGTGTGTGTGTGTGTGTGTGTGTGTGTGTGTGTGTGTGTGTGTGTGTGTGTGTGTGTGTGGGGGTGTGTGTGTGTGTGTGTGTGTGGTGATGACTGTGTGTATGTGTGTGGTGGTGAGTGTGTGAGGGGTGTGAGTGTGTGTGTGTGTGGTGGTGAGTGTGTGAGGGGTGTGAGTGTGTGGGGGGTCAGTGCGAGGGAGGTGTGTGATGGTGAGTGTGTGTGGTGGTGAGTGTGTGTGGTGGTGAATGTGTGTGAGAGAGTGAGTGTGTGAGGGGTCAGTGTGAGGGAGGTGTGTGGTGGTGAGTGTGTGTGAGAGAGTGAGTGTGTGAGGGTGACTACTGTTACAGCCTGACCCCATTCTTCCATCTTCACTAAATTACCAGCACACGAGAGCCCGGCTGTCCTTCGCCTGCCACCACCAACAGTCCTCTCACTCAACTGACAAATTGCTCCCCCATAGTTACCTCACCAGGAACCATCACGTTGGCATATTTATATAAATTGGAATGAATCCTATAACCTCCTGGTCTCTTCTTTGTGAATATTTAAATCTACGTTCCCTCTTAAGATGGGGGGGGGAGGGTTATTAAGTTCCTATTCTCCTCAAAGGAGTATTAATACATGGAATACATTAGGACGTATTGTGGTGGAGGCTGAACCTATACACAGCTTCGTATGTAAGTATGATAGAACCTAATATTCTCAGGAGCCTGTACACTAGTTGATTGATAGTTGAGAGGCGGGACCAAAGAGCCAGAGCTCAACTCCCGCAACCAGCAACCTGCTGTTACCTAGCAGTAAAATAGGTACCTGGGTGTTAGTCAGCTGTCACGGGCTGCTTCCTGGGGGTGGAGGCCTGGTCGAGGACCGGGCCGCGGGGACACTAAAAAGCCCCGAAATCATTTCAAGATAACCTTCAAGATAACCACAATTAGGTGAGTACAAAGCCATTAACCTCAAACATGGGGTGCAATCCCCATAGAGTTCTGTCTTGTGACTCCCGAAGACCAAAAAGCTCCAGTATTAAAAGTTATGATTTGTTTAGGTTCGAAACCAGTGTATCTAGGCAGCATATAAGGTCCAGAGACTGTGTGATACAGTGGTTGCCAGGATCAGGTTGGGTTACCGTTACTTGTGGCAGGTGGCTACCGTTACCTGTGGCAGGTGGCTACCGTTACCTGTGGCAGGTGGCTACCGTTACCTGTGACAGGTGGCTACCGTTACCTGTGGCAGGTGGCTACCGTTACCTGTGGCAGGTGGGTACCGTTACCTGTGGCAGGTGGCTACCGTTACCTGTGGCAGGTGGCTACCGTTACCTGTGGCAGGTGGCTACCGTTACCTGTGGCAGGTGGCTACCGTTACCTGTGACAGGTGGCTACCGTTACCTGTGGCAGGTGGCTACCGTTACCTGTGACAGGTGGCTACCGTTACCTGAGACAGGTGGCTACCGTTACCTGTGACAGGTGGCTACCGTTACCTGTGGCAGGTGGCTACCGTTACCTGTGACAGGTGGCTACCGTTACCTGTGACAGGTGGCTACCGTTACCTGTGGCAGGTGGCTACCGTTACCTGTGACAGGTGGCTACCGTTACCTGAGACAGGTGGCTACAGGTGACAGACCTGACAGCCCTGATACTCTTACAGTCTCCAGTCTTACAGGTAGAGACTGTAAGAGCAGGAACAGCGGCATGATCTCCCACACTACACCACTAACTGTCCAATTACTGGACGCTTCACACCCCCGACACGACGGACCTGACGCCTGCCAATCATTTGATTCATTCTGGTGTTCTTGAAGACATCCTCATAATGCCTCCAGAGTTTACCAGTGGTGGCTACTGATCAGGTGTGGCCCTGTATGACTAACCTTCCTGTGTGGTGGAGAGCTTTAGCATCACGTAGGGACGTGATAGTCAGTAGTAGACAGATAGACAGTAGTCAGGGACGTAGACAGATAGACAGTAGTCAGGGACGTAGATAGATAGTAGTCAGGGACGTAGATAGTCCCTGACACACTGTACTCCCCTTTCATATAGTCTAGGGTGTACACAAGTGAACATAGACCTAAATGTGGCTATGTCAACAACGTTTAATTAACGGATAGGTATCCGTTAGATTAAGCTACACTACTATCTACTACACTACTATCTACTACACTACTATCTACTACACTACTATCAAGCCAGCCTCGATTATCCGGACATTTTCGTGGGCTCAGTGTTAGAAGAATGTTTCCATTGGAAAATCTGTCGTTACGGTGTATATGTGAGTGTAGGGAAGTGTAGAATGGAGTGTGTGGGGTGTAGGATGGTGTATGGTTAGGGATGTGGATGAGGTATGGTGTGTGGATGGTCTGGGGGGGGGGTGTGGAGGTGTAGCGAAGAGGCATAGAGACGGGCACATATAGTTCTTACTCTCTAAGAGGAATGAACTACACCTGTGGAACTTGGGTATATATATGGGGTGTTTTGGTGGCCTTGTGGGTGTTAGGGGAAGGGGGGATGGTATTAGTGGTTGTGGTGGTGGTTGTGGTGGTGGTTGTGGTAGTGATGGCGTGTTGTAGTGGTGATTACGGTTGGTGGTAGGGGAGGTTGCTGGACCTATCAGTGTTACCGCTGCTGTTCCTGCTTTATACACTGCTGCTGCTTTCTGCTGCGCAGGCAACCGTTGCTACTGCTCCACCTGCAGCTGCTTATGCTGCTACCTGCTTCTGTAACAAATGCTACGGCAACAAACACTTGTGTTACTGGCTGTAGGGAGCAACAAGTGACGTAACACAGTTGCAAGAGTTAGGGTCAAGATAGTGCTGGTCCCGCACCCAGGGGTCCCGCACCCAGGGGTCCCGTACCCAGGGGTCCCGCACCCAGGGGTCCCGCACCCAGGGGTCCCGCACCCAGGGGTCCCGCACCCAGGGGTCCCGCACCCAGGGGTCTGGTCAGCCACGATACCTTTCTAAAGCTTTATTAACAATGCCTAGTCAGCTTTTTGTACTCATTTGCTGCTCAGCTTTCATTTTCCTGTTGTGTGGTAGTACTGGCTGTGTCTCCCTCGCTCTCTCTCTCTCTCTCTCCCTCTCGCTCTCTCTCACTCTCCCTCTCTCTCTCACTCTCTCTCACGTTCTCTCCCTCACTCTCTCTCTCTAGCTCTCTCTCTCTCGCTCTCTCGCTCTCTCTCTCTCGCTCTCTCTCCCTCTCTCTCTCTCGCTCTCTCTCGCTCTCTCTCCCTCGCTCTCTCTCCCTCGCTCTCTCTCCCTCGCTCTCTCTCCCTCGCTCTCTCTCCCTCGCTCTCTCTCCCTCGCTCTCTCTCCCTCGCTCTCTCTCCCTCGCTCTCTCTCCCTCGCTCTCTCTCCCTCGCTCTCTCTCTCTCGCTCTCTCTCTCGCTCTCTCTCTCTCGCTCTCTCGCTCTCTCTCCCTCGCTCTCTCTCCCTCGCTCTCTCTCCCTCGCTCTCTCTCCCTCGCTCTCTCTCCCTCGCTCTCTCTCCCTCGCTCTCTCTCCCTCGCTCTCTCTCCCTCGCTCTCTCTCCCTCGCTCTCTCTCGCTCTCTCTCGCTCTCTCTCTCTCTCGCTCTCTCTCTCTCGCTCTCTCGCTCTCTCTCTCTCTCGCTCTCTCTCTCTCGCTCTCTCTCTCTCTCACTCTCTCTCTCACTCTCTCTCTCACTCCCTCTCACTCCCTCTCGCTCTCTCTCACTCTCCCTCTCTCTCTCTCTCTCTCTCTCACGCTCTCTCCCTCGCTCTCTCTCTCTCGCTCTCTCTCGCTCTCTCGCTCTCTCTCTCTCTCTCTCTCTCGCTCTCTCACTCTCTCTCGCGAATGATACATCTCATTCGCTCTTCACTGAATTTGTTCCTACTTTTAATATTTGTAAGAGCTCAGATGTGAACATGAAAATATGAAATATGGGGTTGACAGGTGAGGATGACAGGTGAGGATGACAGGTGAGGATGACAGGTGAGGATGACAGGTGAGGATGACAGGTGAGGATGACAGGTGAGGATGACAGGTGAGGGAGACAGGTGAGGGAGACAGGTGAGGGAGACAGGTGAGGGAGACAGGTGAGGGTGACAGGTGAGGGTGACAGGTGAGGATGACAGGTGAGGGTGACAGGTGAGGATGACAGGTGAGGATGACAGGTGAGGATGACAGGTGAGGGTGACAGGTGAGGATGACAGGTGAGGATGACAGGTGAGGATGACAGGTGAGGATGACAGGTGAGGATGACAGGTGAGGGAGACAGGTGAGGGAGACAGGTGAGGGAGACAGGTGAGGGTGACAGGTGAGGGTGACAGGTGAGGGTGACAGGTGAGGATGACAGGTGAGGGTGACAGGTGAGGATGACAGGTGAGGATGACAGGTGAGGATGACAGGTGAGGGTGACAGGTGAGGGTGACAGGTGAGGGTGACAGGTGAGGGTGACAGGTGAGGGTGACAGGTGAGGGTGACAGGTGAGCTATCAATGTCATGAGAATGTCATTTAAGTACTTTCTATTCCACTAACCTAAGAACATATAAATTTGGTTCTCAAATATCAATAAAAATATGTCATTAACATATACGAAGTGAAGACATTGAGTGTTTTGTGTGAGAGTTCAAGCCAGTGTTCAATATGCATGGTCGACGACCGGGCCGCGGGGACGCTAAGCCCCGGAAGCACCTCAAGGTAACCTCAAGGTAGGTGTTGTCTCTGTGGTACATGAGAAGGCTTGCCACATCAGCTCCAAGATGGCTATCGACACCTCCCTGTGGCTGTAATCTTCCAAATAAGGATAGTCCTTATTCTATCCTTTGCTATCCTCACTGGTCTATAAACCCGTCCCTGGCCAGATACTCTATATCTATGTCTATAGCGGGTTATTCTTGGCTATCCATCACGTCATTCATAACATGAACTGCCTCGTAAATTGCTTGTTTGTGTCTCATCCTGAGCTAAGTGCTTCAATCCCCCTCCATCTTTTATACCTAGTGAGGCTCGCTTAGTCTCGTCTATCTCAGGCTAGCATCTGTTCTGGATATTACTTGCCCAAGACTCCATGCTCTTGGTTGAATGATAGGATGATAGATAAGCAACTATTATCCTTGTCCCCACCCCTTCTCTCTCTCTCTCTCTCTCTCTCTCTCTCTCTCTCTCTCTCTCTCTCTCTCTCTCTCTCTCTCTCTCTCTCTCTCCATAACATATTTGTGTCACTTTCCAGCAGTTTAAGGAGATAGAGAGGTAGAGAGAGGTACAGAGAGAGAGAGAGGTAGAGAGGGAGAGAGAGGTAGAGAGAGGTAGAGAGACAGACAGAGAGAGAGAGAGAGAGAGAGAGAGAGAGAGAGAGAGAGAGAGAGAGAGAGAGAGAGAGAGAGAGAGAGAGAGAGAGAGAGAGAGAGAGGTAGAGGTAGAGAGAGAGAGGTAGAAAGGTAGAGAGAGGTAGAGGTAGAGATAGAGAGATAGAGAGAGAGAGAGAGAACTGTGAAGCAGGCAAGGAACTGGTAACCCAGTTTCAGTGGGCGCCGGAGGGTGGAGATGGTCTCTGACTTGCGCCATAAAAACTGCCGTAAGCAGCTACCAGTCTGTCCGGTTGTGTCCGGGAGGAGGATGAGCAGGGCATGAAGGATGAAGAGGAGGAGGAGGAGGAGCAAGACGAGAAGCAACAGCTCGTCGGACAGGTAATGGCGGGTCGAGGTCCAAGTGGCTCTATTTAAACCCGGGGATAATTGTCACGTGGATATCATAATTTATGGTCTTGTAGTACGACGCTTCCTGGGTCGCGGCGACACCTTCCCGGCCGCCTGCACACTCTCACACTTCCTCACTCTACACTGCTTAGAGTGCCACCTCCTCCTGGGGGGAGGGGGGGAGGCTTGGTGTAGTGTGGCGCCGGGCTGGTGTCCAGGGGTGTGGCGCCGGGCTGGTGTCCAGGGGTGTGGCGCCGGGCTGGTGTCCAGGGGTGTGGCGCCGGGCTGGTGTCCAGGGGTGTGGCGCCGGGCTGGTGTCCAGGAGTGTGGCGCCGGGCTGGTGTCCAGGGGTGTGGCGCCGGGCTGGTGTCCAGGGGTGTGGCGCCGGGCTGGTGTCCAGGGGTGTGGCGCCGGGCTGGTGTCCAGGGGTGTGGCGCCGGGCTGGTGTCCAGGAGTGTGGCGCCGGGCTGGTGTCCAGGGGTGTGGCGCCGGGCTGGTGTCCAGGGGTGTGGCGCCGGGCTGGTGTCCAGGGGTGTGGCGCCGGGCTGGTGTCCAGGGGTGTGGCGCCGGGCTGGTGTCCAGGGGTGTGGCGACGGGCTGGTGTCCAGGGGTGTGGCGCCGGGCTGGTGTCCAGGGGTGTGGCGCCAAGCTGAAAATGGACTCTGTAAGGTGTGGCGATTCGTCACGTTAGTACACACACAGCACCGCTCCTGTGCCAGGTAAGTCCACTACGGGCTCACCATACCCCGTGCTACTTGCCCCGCTCCTGTGCCAGGTAAGTCCACTACGGGCTCACCATAGCCCGTGCTACTTGCCCCGCTCCTGTGCCAGGTAAGTCCACTACGGGCTCACCATAGCCCGTGCTACTTGGAACTTGTTCCGAGTAGCTGAATCTATAACAACAATCACGTCAGTAGATAAGGTGCGGAGAGGCCTCAAGGAAGCAGCCAAGGCTGAACCAGGTGACAAAAACTGGCCTTGAGGGTCCACCACTTTCCTACCACACAACCACTCCTCCATAGTGGTGGTCGCCTTGTTCCTGGTAACTAGTAGCTGGTAGGGCAACCCCCCCCCCCCTCCCTCCACCTGCAGGTATAAGCATTTGTGTGTGGTAGTCTCCAGGTGTGTGTGGTAGTCTCCAGGTGTGTGTGGTAGTCCTCCAGGTGTGTGGTAGTCCCCCAGGTGTGTGTGGTAGTCCTCCAGGTGTGTGGTAGTCCCCCAGGTGTGTGTGTGGTAGTCCCCCAGGTGTGTGTGGTAGTGCTCCAGGTGTGTGGTAGTCCCCCAGGTGTGTGTGTGTGGTAGTCGCCCAGGTGTGTGTGTGTGGTAGTCCTCCAGGTGTGTGTGTGGTAGTCCCCCAGGTGTGTGTGGTAGTCCTCCAGGTGTGTGTGGTAGTCCTCCAGGTGTGTGTGGTAGTCCTCCAGGTGTGTGGTAGTCCCCCAGGTGTGTGTGGTAGTCCCCCAGGTGTGTGTGGTAGTCCTCCAGGTGTGTGTGGTAGTCCTCCAGGTGTGTGGTACTCGCTCATGGAGTGATCATGACGGGGCAGAACAAGACGTTAAAGATACACATGTGACCAAAGGTCAAAAAGGTGACCAAAGGTCAAGAATGTGACCAAGGGGTCAAGAGGGTCTGGTCCAGGCTTGACAGGCTCACCTGACCGGCAGGTAACACCACCACCACCTGACTCAACCTTGACAACTGCACATCATTGGCGGAAACCTGCCAAGTTGTAGAGACGGGACAATCAAGGCCAAACCGTCAAGCAGTTAAAGACGGCAGAGAGACGGTGATTGGTAGTTGAAGTGAGATCTTAGATGTGTTTACCAGTCTTAATCACCGTCCGAACGTCTGGGGCCAGATTCACGAAAGCACTTACGCAAGCACTTACGAACATGTCCATCTTTTCTCAATCTTTGGCGGCTTCGTTCTCCAATTATTAAACAGTTAATGAGCTCCGAAGCACCAGGAGGCTGTTTATAACAATAACAACAGTTAAATGGGAAGTTTTCATGCTTGTAAACTGTTTAATAAATGTAACCAAAGCCGTCAAAGATTCAGGAAAGATGTACACGTTCGTAAGTGCTGGAGTAACTGCTTTCGTGAATCTGGCCCCTGGTTACTACTGACACCCCCCCCCCCCTTTCACCCCCTCCCCCCCCCCCCCCCCCGGGGTGTGGCCGGTCAACTACTCATTGAAAAGTTTCAATTTTTAAGTACGACGATTGACGGATTCTTTAGTTCTGTCATTATATTTATGTTCATATATATATATATATATATATATATATATATATATATATATATATATATATATATATATATATATGCGGAAAATCCACAGAGAAATATGAAAGGAGGTGAACGTTTCGGCTTTGTTAAAGCCTTTGTCAACACCAGACTGACTAGTCAGTCTGGTGTTGACAAAGGCTTTAACAAAGCCGAAACGTTCACCTCCTTTCATATTTCTCTGTGGATTTTCCGCATAAAAATGATCAGTGTTTTGTGATCGTCAATTGCATATTATATATATATATATATATATATATATATATATATATATATATATATATATATATATATATATCTACGCGCACACACGCACAAACCCGTACACATATACACACACACACACACATACAGACACACACACACACACACACACACACACACACACACGCACAAACCCGTACACATATACACACACACACACACACACACATACAGACACACACACACACACGCACAAACCCATACACATACACACACACAAACCATTCAATAAACCCGCACTCACACACACACTCTAATTGTGGAGTTTAATCGCTCACAGCTCAGAAGTACAAGCGCTTAATAGCTTGATGCCAGATGTATGAAGGCGCTTATTACGTGTAATGGAGAACTCACGCAAAGTTAATAACAGGAGCACGCAATAATGCCCTAATGGGCGACGGAGACCCGAACAACCATCGCAGAAAATAGATTCCAAACGACCTTAGCTCTCCCTGGCCTGACCCCCCCAAACAATGCCTACTTAAAGGTCAAGTCTTCGCCATTTATATCAACTTTTCTGTGTATTGGTCGTGGCCCGGAGGTCAACACTAAAGGAACTACACAATTAGAGTGTAATTAAGCTCTCCACCTTGTAACTAACCTTTGCACCTTGTAACTAACCTTTGCACTTTGTAATTAACCTTTGCACCTTGTAACTAACCTTTGCACCTTGTAACTAACCTTTGCACCTTGTAACTAACCTTTGCACCTTTGTAACTAACCTTTGCACCTTGTAACTAACCTTTGCACCTTTGTAACTAACCTTTGCACCTTTGTAACTAACCTTTGCACCTTGTAACTAACCTTTGCACCTTGTAACTAACCTTTGCACCTTGTAACTAACCTTTGCACCTTTGTAACTAACCTTTGCACCTTGTAACTAACATTTGCACCTTGTAACTAACCTTTGCACCTTTGTAACTAACCTTTGCACCTCGTAACTAACCTTTGCACCTCGTAACTAACTATTGCACCTTGTAACTAACCTTTGCACCTTGTAACTAAGCTTAGTTACAAAGGTGCCAGTGAGCAGTGATGGTGCTAGTGACACAGAACACAGCGGTGATACCGAAACCTTTGTGACATTTTGTCACATGTTTCATCACGTGTTTCTTCGCTTCTAAATCGTTTAGAAAATTAATGATTCAAATTATTATAAGTCAAAGCTGCCTTACCTTTTGAAATAATCATGAAGAAAGAACCCTCCTTGGAGTCCTGTGATTTGCAGACCATCAACCAGACCTTTGGAAAGAAAATTGTTGATTAGGCCATGACAGACAACAGGATAATATATATATATATATTGTGACGATAATCTCCTTCAAGAGATTGAGCCTGCTCTTCCCTCCACAATTACGTCGTTGAAATTATATAAAACTACTATGGAAGAAATGTCCAACAACGACAACAACACCAGCAAGGTTTGCCAGAGCGCAAAACGTTGCAGCCAGGGACACCTGTTCAGACTCAAACCGCCAAACTACCTGTTGATCGCTACCGGCTCCGCTGATTGGTCGCCGGTCTGGCTGCAACTGCACTCGCCCCCCATACTACTTGATGTCTGGGGTCGCCACGACCTCAGACCTCAGAATGTTCAGTGCTTTCGTGGTTACCACTCCTCCCGGCTAGACGTTAGCGTGTACTGAGAGAGGTGGTAGCTTAAAGCCAATATTCCAGCACCTTCCCTTTAATTTTGTGTTGCACTTCTTGTTATTTTATCTTAACGTAACTTTTCATTGTGTCATTTAATTATTCTTATTATTTTGATTGATTGATTTTATTATAAGAATTTGTTTGTCCATTTTTTCATGTTTTGATTTATTTAACGTAATTAAAATTTCATTGTTAAAATTTACTTGTGTTTTGTGTGTCTTCTCCTTACCTTACCACAGACGAAGTTCCAGTTTTTCTATTTTTTTTTTATAACTATGTGACGAGGCCATACCCCTAGCCTTAAACAGCCGAACACCAACGCGTTACCGTCACAATATATATATATATATATATATATATATATATATATATATATATATATATATATATATATATATATATATATATATATATAAGGGAAGCAAAGTGTGACATCACTCCAGCAATAAAATCCACAAAAAATACTATAAACTTTTAATAATCTCAAGTTAAGCTGAACAACGATAGTCTGGTTTAGAACTATAATTATGGCCATTTTCAATTAACCTGGCCGTCCAGGTAGGCACCTGTAATTACTGGTGGGAGGTAAGCCCAGCGCCTCCTCCTGGCTCTCCTCACAAGATAGTCAGTAGCAAGATAACTCTCTCATGTGATGCTTCTCTCCTGTGATCATCTGTAGCACAATGGTTGCTTTACTATTTTAAGGGAGGAATCTATTTTGAAATACGTTTGATTTAATTCAACGTTTAATTAAAATAATAAAAACAGCAATGGCGTTATTATTTAAGTGTTCGATAATAATATTTTTAGTTGGGCTTGAGGTCTGTCAACCCATGGAAGGTTATTATGGAAACACACCTGCTTACTGACCAGCTTGGACCAATCGTCCAAGCAGCTTGGACCAATCGTCCAAGCAGCTTGGACCAATCGTCCAAGCAGCTTGGACCAATCGTCCAAGCATCTTGGACCAATCGTCCAAGCAGCTTGGACCAATCGTCCAAGCAGCTTGGACCAATCGTCCAAGCATCTTGGACCAATCGTCCAAGCATCTTGGACCAATCGTCCAAGCAGCTTGGACCAATCGTCCAAGCATCTTGGACCAATCGTCCAAGCAGCTTGGACCAATCGTCCAAGCATCTTGGGAACATTTAGTAAACCACAATCACTGGAGATTATAAGGGCAACAAACCAATATTTTGATGGTCTTAAAGTACAGAAAATATACATTGTGCAGCAGCGACACATTTCACAATAACTTGTTGGTGGAGCGTCAGTAAAGCAGTTTCTCTTAATAAACTGTTGAGCAATAAAGCCACAAGTGATACCAGATGAAGAAACTGGAGTTTAAGGTTTACAGAGTGTCGAGCACGAGGTCAGACTCGGGGGTTTTATTTGGTCACACTGCAACCTGAGATCAGGCCCTTGGTCAGTAAGTCGTGACTTGATGAGTGTGTGTGTGTGTGTGTGTGTGTGTGTGTGTGTGTGTGTGTGTGTGTGTGTGTGTGTGTGTGTGTACTCTCCTAGTTGTACTCACCTAGTTGTGTTTGCGGGTGACCTCACCTTGTTCTATTGTGAAGACCTCCTGGAACCTCTTGTTGAGTTCTTCACACACCTCTTTGTCATTCTCTGTATACCTGTCCTCGCCTGTTCTAAGTTTCAATACCTGTTCTTTCACTGTTGTTTTCCTTCTGATGTGACTGTGTGTGTGTGTGTGTGTGTGTGTGTGTGTGTGTGTGTGTGTGTGTGTGTGTGTGTGTGTGTGTGTGTGTGTGTGTGTGTGTGTATGTGTAATTACCTAAGTGTAGTTACAGGATGAGAGCTACGCTCGTGGTGTCCCGTCTTCCCAGCACTCTTTGTCATATAACGCTTTGAAACTACTGACGGTCTTGGCCTCCACCACCTTCTCACCTAACTTGTTCCAACCGTCTACCACTGTGTGTGTGTGTGTGTGTGTGTGTGTGTGTGTGTGTGTGTGTGTGCGCGTGTGTGTGTGTGTGTGTGTGTGTGTGTGTGTGTGTGTGTGTGTGTGTGTGTGTGTGTGTGTGTGTGTGTGTGTGTGTGTGTGTGTGTGTGTGTGTGTGTGTATGCGTGCGTGCATGTACATTCGTGTGACATTTGGAGCCACGTAATTGACTCCTTAAGTGCACGGTCGACACTTCCCAGAGTAACATTACCAACACGACGCCTTAAGTGACCGAAAATAGTAATCAACCCAAGCTGGTTATATAGTGTCAATTGACGTAATTCAAAGTCAATTTTTGGGTTGGGGGGTGGGGGGGGGGAGGAAATTCACCTTTCGTGCAGTTTGGCAACATTGGGAGCTATTTTCAGATTTATTCCTTGATCTAAAATAATTAAAATTTACGACTTGCAAGGAGGACTGGTACCGGGGACGGTGGGCACGACATGAGGGGAAGGTCAGACCAGTCGTCCATCAGGGCCAAGCGACCACCTCACTACATCAGACACTGCCTCTCTCTCTCCTCGTAACTCCTGCCAAATTGTTGGGTTTTGGTCACTGATTATCCTCGTCCCATCTCTTGTGGGACGTCTTACTCGCAGTTCTCCTCCCTGGATTAGCTGCTAGAACCATATCTGGTCCCTGGATTAGCTGCTAGAACCATATCTGGTCCCTGGATTAGCTGCCAGAACCATATCTGGTCCCTGGATTAGCTGCCAGAACCATATCTGGTCCCTGGATTAGCTGCCAGAACCATATCTGGTCCCTGGATTAGCTGCCGGAACCATATCTGGTCCCTGGATTAGCTGCCAGAACCATATCTGGTCCCTGGATTAGCTGTCAGAACCATATCTGGTCCCTGCATTAGCTGTCAGAACCATATCTGGTCCCTGGATTAGCTGCCGGAACCATATCTGGTCCCTGGATTAGCTGCCGGAACCATATCTGGTCCTTGGACGGCAGGACAGTCTCTTGCTAAACCTTCCTTCCTCTGATCAACATATCTTCTCATTCTCCTCAAGTTCCATCTGTGTCACATCTCAGGAATTAGCCAGAGGTCAAGGAGTACTGGAGACTAGTCCTTGCAATCTCCGCCCCGCTCCCCATCACGGCGCCTCACTATGGTACCTGTGCAAGGTACCATAGTTCCTTGACTGTCTAGAGGTACTAGACAGTCAAGACAGGCTGTCAAGAGGTACTAGACAGTTAAGACAGGCTGTCTAGAGGTACTAGACAGTCAAGACAGGCTGTCAAGAGGTACTAGACAGTCAAGACAGGCTGTCTAGAGGTACTAGACAGTCAAGACAGGCTGTCTAGAGGTACTAGACAGTCAAGACAGGCTGTCTAGAGGTACTAGACAGTCAAGACAGGCTGTCTAGAGGTACTAGAGGTACTGTCCATAGAGAGTACCTCTAGTTCCTTGACAAGATTACTCCACCTGTGTCATCGCCTCGAGCGGCCGCTTCACAGTGTATTGGATGCTTTAGAGGTGGGGTCAGATTCACGAAGCAGTTATGCAAGTACTTACGAACCTGTACATCTTTTCTCAATCTTTGGCGGCTCTGTTTACAATTATTAAACAGTTAATGAGCTCCGAAGCACCAGGAGGCTGTTTATAACAATAACAACAGTTGATTGGCAAGTTTTTTCGGCAAGAGTTTCGGTCAGAGATACCAGAAGGTGGTACAGGTTGAGAACACGACATGATAATGACGTGAACACGAAGTGAACTCGATATGAACACTATGGATCCGTCAGTCAAGTTATACAGGACTGGACGGTCCGTCAGTCAAGTTATACAGGACTGGACGGTCCGTCAGTTAAGTTACACAGGACTGGACGGTCCGTCAGTCAAGTTATACAGGACTGGACGGTCCGTCAGTCAAGTTAAACAGGACTGGACGGTCCGTCAGTCAAGTTAAACAGGACTGGACGGTCCGTCAGTCAAGTTACACAGGACTGGACGGTCCGTCAGTCAAGTTACACAGGACTGGACGGTCCGTCAGTCAAGTTACACAGGACTGGACGGTCCGTCAGTCAAGTTACACAGGACTGGACGGTCCGTCAGTCAAGTTACACAGGACTGGACGGTCCGTCAGTCAAGTTACACAGGACTGGACGGTCCGTCAGTCAAGTTACACAGGACTGGACGGTCCGTCAGTCAAGTTATACAGGACTGGACGGTCCGTCAGTCAAGTTATACAGGACTGGACGGTCCGTCAGTCAAGTTATACAGGACTGGACGGTCCGTCAGTCAAGTTATACAGGACTGGACGGTGTGTAATAGGAATACAAAATAGAGAAAAAGATAAAAGTGAGAATATAAACAGTCAATAGCTAGAGAAAACTTTAAGCATCTAAGACAGACATCGAAAGGACCCCAGCTACTCTGACTGTGCATCTAACTGTGCGTCTGACTGCCAGTCAGTCTGGTTATCTGTGCATCTTGCCCGCTCAGCTTATCTAGTTATCTAGACAGCATAACAGATGAGGCAGCTCTAAGTTATCAGGCGAGAGTTGGAATAAGTGAGTTTGGTTTGACATAAACAAAATACTCCTTCCATGTATAACTATATCTTATTACATTTAATATTACACTTACAAACGGTATTACATTTAATACCTTAAAGTTCATCTTTAATATCTTTTCATACATGATAATTTTCTCAATAAAAATTGGTCTTAAGTTTCACAGGACTCAACAGCCACGGAATAGTACACAGAGGGCTGTACAAATAGTTCAAACCTGTGTATATATATACACCAGATTCTCAGTGAATATACAGTTTCTCTTCAGTTTTGAACTTTATTTAGGGAGTAGAGTTGTTGGTGCTCTCAGACGTCCATGTTTGGTCCCTGAAACTTGCTCTTACTGAGATCTTAATAATCCTCTAGAGGTTAACAGGCCTTAAATCCAACAGCAAAGTCCAGTCAGTAAAATGAGTACCTTCTTTCGACCCAAGCAGTCGACAGTCAACACAACAGCAGTCTCTCTCGACCCAAGCAGTCGACAGTCAGCTCAATAGCAGTCTCTCTCGACCCAAGTAGTCGACAGTCAACACAATAGCAGTCTCTCTCGACCCAAGCAGTCGACAGTCAGCTCAATAGCAGTCTCTCTCGACCCAAGTAGTCGACTGTCAGCACAATAGCAGTCTCTCTCGACCCAAGCAGTCGACAGTCAACACAATAGCAGTCTCTCTCGACCCAAGCAGTCGACAGTCAGCACAATAGCAGTCTCTCTCGACCCAAGCAGTCGACAGTCAGCTCAATAGCAGTCTCTCTCGACCCAAGTAGTCGACAGTCAACACAATAGCAGTCTCTCTCGACCCAAGCAGTCGACAGTCAACACAATAGCAGACTCTCTCGACCCAAGCAGTCGACAGTCAACACAATAGCAGTCTCTCTCGACCCAAGCAGTCGACAGTCAGCACAATAGCAGTCCCTCTCGACCCAAGCAGTCGACAGTCAGCTCAATAGCAGTCTCTCTCGACCCAAGTAGTCGACAGTCAACACAATAGCAGTCTCTCTCGACCCAAGCAGTCGACAGTCAACACAATAGCAGTCTCTCTCGACCCAAGCAGTCGACAGTCAACACAATAGCAGTCTCTCTCGACCCAAGCAGTCGACAGTCAGCACAATAGCAGTCTCTCTCGACCCAAGCAGTCGACAGTCAACACAATAGCAGTCTCCCTCGACCCAAGCAGTCGACAGGCGGTGTTTTCAGCAAGCAAGATGTATTTATCTTGGTGTTATCAGCGCCGAGGCAATATCTCCTGATCTTCATGATGCCCGAAACCACTTTGGCTCTGAGGCTAGCAAATAATTCCTGGTAGGGAGCTTATCTTCTCTTGAAGAGGAGGGCAAATGTTATCACTGGAACTATGTTTAGTTACGTTATTCACTAGGTACCTGTGCACTAGGTTCATGCAGGTCGGCGTTCAATCCCCCGACCGTGGCTGTCTGCTTGACCCCGTGGCTGTCTGCTTGACCCGTGGCTATCTGGTTGACCCGTGGCTATCTGCTTGACCCGTGGCTATCTGCTTGACCCCGTGGCTGTCTGCTTGACCCCGTGGCTATCTGCTTGACCCGTGGCTGTCTGCTTGACCCGTGGCTATCTGCTTGACCCCGTGGCTGTCTGCTTGACCCGTGGCTATCTGCTTGACACCATGGCTATCTGCTTGACCCCGTGGCTATCTGCTTGACCCCGTGGCTGTCTGCTTGACCCCGTGGCTGTCTGCTTGACCCCGTGGTTGTCTGCTTGACCCCGTGGCTGTCTGCTTGACCCCGTGGCTGTCTGCTTGACCCCGTGTCTGTCTGCTTGACCCCGTGGCTGTCTGCTTGACCCCGTGGCTGTCTGCTTGACCCCGTGGCTGTCTGCTTGACCCCGTGGCTGTCTGCTTGACACCGTGGCTGTCTGCTTGACACCGTGGCTGTCTGCTTGACCCCGTGGCTGTCTGCTTGACCCCGTGGCTGTCTGCTTGACCCCGTGGCTGTCTGCTTGACCCCGTGGCTGTCTGCTTGACCCCGTGGCTGTCTGCTTGACCCCGTGGCTGTCTGCTTGACCCCGTGGCTGTCTGCTTGACCCCGTGGCTATCTGCTTGACCCCGTGGCTGTCTGCTTGACCCCGTGGCTGTCTGCTTGACCCCGTGGCTGTCTGCTTGACCCCGTGGCTGTCTGCTTGACCCCGTGGCTGTCTGCTTGACCCCGTGGCTGTCTGCTTGACCCCGTGTCTGTCTGCTTGACCCCGTGGCTGTCTGCTTAGACCTCATTGCGCCTTTGATACACAGCACATTTTGTCTAGTTTTATGAGAGATTAGAGAGGGAGCCTCCGGGAGGGGGGGGGGAGGGGGGGAGGGGGGGGGGAGGCCTGAGTCACCTGTGGAGGTGGTGGGTGATTGATGAGTGCTGATGAGTAGGGACCAATGGGGGTAGCGGTGAGTCAGCCGGCGGGTGAACACGTGGAGTCAATGACAAAGCCGTAGATGCTTATGGAACATCTTATGGTTGCTTATGGTTGTTGAGTCGTGTGTGATGGGCAGGTGTTAGATGGTGGACAGGTGCCCAGGGCAGGTGTTAGTTGATGGACAGGTAACCATGACAGGTGTTAGATGGTGGACAGGTGACTTGGGCGGGTGTTAGATGATGGACAGGTGGCCAGGGCAGTTGTTAGTTGATGGACAGGTAACCGGGGCAGGTGTTAGATGATGGACAGGTGACCAGGGCAGGTGTTAGATGATGGACAGGTGACCAGGGCAGGTGTTGGAGTGTTGTGGATAATTACAGGTCACCAGGTACCGCTCTCGGGACCTGGTGTACCACGGGTGTTACACTCTCGTGGCTACACTTGACTTACTCCTGCTGGCAAGTGTCTTCCTTCAGCGAGGTTATCTTGAGGTTATCTTGAGATGATTTCGGGGCTTTAGTGTCCCCGCGGCCCGGTCCTCGACCAGGCCTCCACCCCCATGAAGCAGCCCGTGACAGCTGACTAACACCCAGGTACCTATTTTACTGCTAGGTAACAGGGGGCATAGGGTGAGAGAAACTCTGCCCATTGTTTCTCGCCGGCGCCTGGGATCGACCCCGGGACCACAGGATCACAAGTCCAGCGTGCTGTCCACTCGGCCGACCGGCTCCCACTCGTGATTCATCGCTAACACCTTCAAGGAGGCAGTAGTTAAGACTGCCAGTTCTAAATACCAGCTGTTGGTGTCTTAATTACCTAGCTGTCAGTCGGCCAGTTATCTTAGCACCCAACTTAACCAGTAACCAACTGTTGGGTGCACATATACGCCAGTTACACACACTTACACACACCTGTTCACATGTGTACCCTTGTACACTGATATATTGGTGTGTGTCTGTGTTAGCGTCGGCCAGGGTGACACATAACTGAACGCTTCGACAGGTCATTCCAAATGTCTAAACTCTACTCTTGAAGAAATGTCTAAACTCTGTTCTCACTTTCTTCAGAAATTGATCTGACTTTGCACCCGATATTGAAGGTGAAATGTGAAGAGCTAAACTTGCAGGATCTTCCTTGAGGCAACACGTCGCACGCAACACGGCTCAACACAGGACCTCACCGTGGCGTGGAGAGCAGAGCACAGCAGTCCTGTGATGTGCACCCATACCTGGTGCCAGTATCAGGCAGGACAACCTTAGAATTGACAATTTTTATCGCTTAATCCCAATTTACAAGCTTGAGAGACCTCGACCCGGAGGAGAAAGTTCGCCATGGACCCCCTAGGGACCCCCAGGGATCCCTAGGGACCCATAGGGACCCCAGGGACCTCAGGGACCCCCAGGGACCCCCAGGGGTGAGTGTCTCCTCTGGTTTACTGCCACAAGTTTACCAGATTAACTCTTTCTTGACAGCGGCTTGTCTTATTTATACTGGTACTGTTG
The DNA here is from genome assembly GCF_040958095.1 of Procambarus clarkii. NCBI lineage: Eukaryota > Metazoa > Arthropoda > Malacostraca > Decapoda > Cambaridae > Procambarus > Procambarus clarkii. Next base: position 23,503,919 of record NC_091208.1, on the reverse strand, counting down.
GTACTGTTGTGGGGATGGGGGGGGGGAGGTGGTGGATGGTGGTGGTTGACAGTAGTAGTGGTGGTGGGTAGTGGTGGCGGATTGTGTGTGTGTGTTTAAGGTTGATTGATTGATAAATGCCACCCAAAAGGTGGCACGGGCATGAATAGCCCGTAAGCGGAGGTGTTGAAGGAGTTGTGGTAGTGGAGGTAGGTGATGGTTGTGGTAGAGACTAGTGGTGGTGATGGTGGTAGTTGTGGTGCTGACAGAGGGGGGGGGAGTAGGTGATGGTTGTGGTAGAGACTAGTGGTGGTGATGGTGGTAGTTGTGGTGCTGACAGAGGGGGGGGAGTAGGTGATGGTTGTGGTAGAGACTAGTGGTGGTGATGGTGGTAGTTGTGGTGCTGACAGAGGGGGGGGAGTAGGTGATGGTTGTGGTAGAGACTAGTGGTGGTGATGGTGGTAGTTGTGGTGCTGACAGAGGGGGGGGAGTAGGTGATGGTTGTGGTAGAGACTAGTGGTGGTGATGGTGGTAGTTGTGGTGCTGACAGAGGGGGGGGGAGTAGGTGATGGTTGTGGTAGAGACTAGTGGTGGTGATGGTGGTAGTTGTGGTGCTGACAGAGGGGGGGGGAGTAGGTGATGGTTGTGGTAGAGACTAGTGGTGGTGATGGTGGTAGTTGTGGTGCTGACAGAGGGGGGGGGAGTAGGTGATGGTTGTGGTAGAGACTAGTGGTGGTGATGGTGGTAGTTGTGGTGCTGACAGCGGGGGGGGGAGTAGGTGATGGTTGTGGTAGAGACTAGTGGTGGTGATGGTGGTAGTTGTGGTGCTGACAGAGGGGGGGGGAGTAGGTGATGGTTGTGGTAGAGACTAGTGGTGGTGATGGTGGTAGTTGTGGTGCTGACAGCGGGGGGGGGAGTAGGTGATGGTTGTGGTAGAGACTAGTGGTGGTGATGGTGGTAGTTGTGGTGCTGACAGAGGGGGGGGGAGTAGGTGATGGTTGTGGTAGAGACTAGTGGTGGTGATGGTGGTAGTTGTGGTGCTGACAGAGGGGGGGGGAGTAGGTGATGGTTGTGGTAGAGACTAGTGGTGGTGATGGTGGTAGTTGTGGTGCTGACAGAGGGGGGGGGAGTAGGTGATGGTTGTGGTAGAGACTAGTGGTGGTGATGGTGGTAGTTGTGGTGCTGACAGAGGGGGGGGGAGTAGGTGATGGTTGTGGTAGAGACTAGTGGTGGTGATGGTGGTAGTTGTGGTGCTGACAGAGGGGGGGGGAGTAGGTGATGGTTGTGGTAGAGACTAGTGGTGGTGATGGTGGTAGTTGTGGTGCTGACAGAGGGGGGGGGAGTAGGTGATGGTTGTGGTAGAGACTAGTGGTGGTGATGGTGGTAGTTGTGGTGCTGACAGAGGGGGGGGGAGTAGGTGATGGTTGTGGTAGAGACTAGTGGTGGTGATGGTGGTAGTTGTGGTGCTGACAGAGGGGGGGGGAGTAGGTGATGGTTGTGGTAGAGACTAGTGGTGGTGATGGTGGTAGTTGTGGTGCTGACAGCGGGGGGGGGAGTAGGTGATGGTTGTGGTAGAGACTAGTGGTGGTGATGGTGGTAGTTGTGGTGCTGACAGAGGGGGGGGGAGTAGGTGATGGTTGTGGTAGAGACTAGTGGTGGTGATGGTGGTAGTTGTGGTGCTGACAGAGGGGGGGGGAGTAGGTGATGGTTGTGGTAGAGACTAGTGGTGGTGATGGTGGTAGTTGTGGTGCTGACAGAGGGGGGGGGAGTAGGTGATGGTTGTGGTAGAGACTAGTGGTGGTGATGGTGGTAGTTGTGGTGCTGACAGAGGGGGGGGGAGTAGGTGATGGTTGTGGTAGAGACTAGTGGTGGTGATGGTGGTAGTTGTGGTGCTGACAGAGGGGGGGGGAGTAGGTGATGGTTGTGGTAGAGACTAGTGGTGGTGATGGTGGTAGTTGTGGT
>NC_091208.1:23452041-23501478 GCF_040958095.1 Procambarus clarkii | reverse complement strand
TTCCAGAGAGATAAGGAATCTCTCACTTGAGGTATTCCAGGCTCCAGAGAGATAAGGAATCTCTCACCTGAGATATTCCCGGTTCCAGAGAGATAAGGAATGTCTCACCTGAGGTATTCCAGGCTCCAGTGAGATAAGGAATCTCTCACCTGAGGTATTCCAGGCTTCAGAGAGATAAGGAATCTCTCACCATGTCTCCAGACCATGACAGGTCTGGAGACGGGAACACAAGGCTGCCTGCTGTTATCTCCCTCCGTCCTCATCTATATATCAACCTGAAATGGTGCCCCGTGTGTGTGTGTGTGTGTGTGTGTGTGTGTGTGTGTGTGTGTGTGTGTGTGTGTGTGTGTGTGTGTGTGTGTGTGTGTGTGTGTGTATATAATTACCTAAGTGTAGTTACAGGATGAGAGCTACGTTCCGGCCACTGTCTGGCTTGCTAGCTGGTCCACTACCTGGCTCACAGGCTGGCCCACAACGGCCCTTAGGGCTCTTGGCAAGGTCACTGGGCTGTTTTAAGGACTTGCTAAACACAGACTTGACTACTCACTCTCCGCCCTACACAGGGGAATGTCCAGGTGTAGGGAAAGTTGAGTCACCAGTCACCGAGAGAGGAGGAGAGCGAGTCGTGGCCCAGCCGCCAAGCCAGATAGTGGCCCAGCAAGCCAGTGGGCCACACTACTGACCTACACCGTAGTAATTAGATCATTAAACCTGTTTCCTGCTTGTTAGTCGAGTCCTTAATTAACTGGCGTCTTTGCGTATTTAATTACTGAGCATTATATGAAAAAGATAACGTGATATCATCGGAGCATTAAACAATGACTCTGAACACTAAGGATCATTATTTTGGGATCATGTTTCTCTTGGTACAAATATGATTATTGTTCCCCTATTGTTATAACTAATAATGTTATTAAAGATTGTACTTTATTATTTATAATATTTTACTGTTAATTGCGTTGTGGTTGATCGTTAGCTTGACGTGATTGATCATCATGTGGGCGTGGTTGATCGTTAATGATCAATATCTGATCATTACTGACCAATAATGCGGAGTAATATCAACCCGTTGCCTTGCGGGATCTGTACCAAGATAGCATAAGTTAATGATACGCAAGATTAGGTTATAATTATGTTATAAGATTAGTGTAAATATATAATTTGATAATTTCTTATTTACACAGTCACCGTCGTGGCTTGTAAACAGTTGGGTAATTTACATTTCAGCCGCACAGGCGTTAATGGTATCGTTTAGCGATTACCAGAGACCCAATTCGGGGCGAGCGATTGTGTGTCATTAGTGCCATACAGCGCTCAGACTTTGTGTAAATATGTTAATATCTTTGTTATGGTCTGTAGGGTGTCGGCGAGGGTGACAGTTCTCCAGCTGTCACCCGGACCCCTTGCACGCACGCACGCACGCACGCACACACACACACACACACACACACACACACACACACACACACACACACACACACACACACACACACACACACACTCTCTCTCTCTCTCTCTCTCTCTCTCTCTCTCTCACTCTCTCTCTCTCTCTCTCTCTCTCTCTCTCTCTCTCTCTCTCTCTCTCTCTCTCTCTCTCTCTCTCTCTCTCTCTCTCTCTCTCTCATACACACACACACACACACACACACACACAAACAGCTGCTCTGTGTAAACATCGCCACTATACCAGGAGTCAAACAAGGTTGGGTCCACACCAAGGATGTCACTCAAGTTGTGAATGATGAATGTTATCAGCGGATGCAATACTGATAAGCGTTTATATCAGATTCAAGTATGTATCTCTGCACACACCCTCACTCTGGCTCACAAGGATCCGTTAAACAATGTGTGGAAATCTTACCAATTATGTCGTTGGTGAATGCCACATTACCTGTGTTAATCCAACCCGTCTCGCACTTGCTTTAGTCAATATTGGCTTATTTAATAAGTGTATATGTGACATACTAATTGATTGTGAATATTTTAGTTTACCTTGAGAAGCTTCATAGAAAACACCGACCTTACCTAACCTTCTTAGTATGTTAAGATAAGCATCTTATTGCTTCTTAATTACAATTATTACTTAACCTATACCGTTGATAGGTTATATATATATATATATATATATATATATATATATATATATATATATATATTATATATATATATATATATATGGGTGTGGTATAGATAAATTTATTAGTAAGGATGATGGAGTTTAATTTTGGTTCTTGTGGGTGTGGTGCTGTTTAATGGGATCTAATGGTTGTGGAGGAGAGATCTATTGCCCGATGACTGTGTTGGGTAATGTGGAATGTGGGATGCTCCACCAGCCAGCACCACTAGCCAGTAGCACCTCTATTATGTAGCACCACCGGCCACCACCAACCACCACCGGCCACCACCAGCCACCACCGGCCACCACCAGCCACCACCGGCCACCACCAGCCACCACCAGCCACCACCGGCCACCACCAGCCACCACCGGCCACCACCAGCCACCACCAGCCACCACCGGCCACCACCAGCCACCACCAGCCACCACCGGCCACCACCAGCCACCACCGGCCACCACCAGCCACCACCGGCCACCACCAGCCACCACCGGCCACCACCGGCCACCACCGGCCACCACCAGCCACCACCGGCCACCACCAGCCACCACCAGCCACCACCAGCCACCACCGGCCACCACCAGCCACCACCAGCCACCACCGGCCACCACCAGCCACCACCGGCCACCACCGGCCACCACCAGCCACCACCGGCCACCACCGACCACCACCGGCCACCACCAGCCACCACCGGCCACCACCGGCCACCACCAGCCACCACCAGCCACCACCGGCCACCACCAGCCACCACCGGCCACCACCAACCACCACCAACCACCACCGGCCACCACCGGCCACCACCAGCCACCACCGGCCACCACCAACCACCACCGGCCACCACCGGCCACCACCGGCCACCACCGGCCACCACCGGCCACCACCGGCCACCACCGGCCACCACCGGCCACCACCGGCCACCACCGGCCACCACCAACCACCACCGGCCACCACCGGCCACCACTGGCCACCACCAACCACCACCAACCACCACCGGCCACCACCGACCACCACCGGCCACCACCAACCACCACCAACCACCACCGGCCACCACCGGCCACCACCGGCCACCACCAGCCACCACCGGCCACCACCAACCACCACCGGCCACCACCGGCCACCACCGGCCACCACCGGCCACCACCGGCCACCACCGGCCACCACCAGCCACCACCGGCCACCACCGGCCACCACCGGCCACCACCAACCACCACCAACCACCACCGGCCACCACCGGCCACCACCGGCCACCACCGGCCACCATCAACCACCATCAACCACCACCGGCCACCACCGGCCACCACCGGCCACCACCGGCCACCACCAGCCACCACCGGCCACCACCGGCCACCACCGGCCACCACCGGCCACCACCGGCCACCACTGGCCACCACCGGCCACCACCAACCACCACCAACCACCACCGGCCACCACCAGCCACCACCGGCCACCACCGGCCACCACCAACCACCACCAGCCACCACCAACCACCACCAGCCACCACCGGCCACCACTGGCCACCACCGGCCACCACCAACCACCACCAGCCACCACCAACCACCACCGGCCACCACCAACCACCACCGGCCACCACCAGCCACCACCAACCACCACCAACCACCACCGGCCACCACCAACCACCACCGGCCACCACCAGCCACCACCAACAACCACCGGCCACCACCAACCACCACCGGCCACCACCAACCACCACCAACCACCACCGGCCACCACCAACCACCACCAGCCACCACCGGCCACCACCGGCCACCACCGGCCACCACCGGCCACCACCAGCCACCACCAACCACCACTGGCCACCACCAACCACCACCAACCACCACCGGCCACCACCAGCCACCACCGGCCACCACCGGCCACCACCGGCCACCACCGGCCACCACCGGCCACCACCGGCCACCACCAACCACCACCGACCACCACCGGCCACCACCAGCCACCACCGGCCACCACCAACCACCACCGACCACCACCGGCCACCACCAACCACCACCGGCCACCACCGGCCACCACCGGCCACCACCGGCCACCACCGACCACCACCAGCCACCACCAGCCACCACCGACCACCACCGGCCACCACCGACCACCACCGGCCACCACCAACCACCGACCACCACCGGCCACCACCAGCCACCACCGGCCACCACCAGCCACCACCGGCCACCACCGGCCACCACCGGCCATACGTGGTGAAGGGAAGCCTGCCTACAGAGGTAATTTATGAACTAGCGAGAGTGTAGATGACCACGATGATGGAGGCGGTGAAGGGCAGACGAGGAAGAGAAACAGAAGGATAAGGAGGACGCCGACAAGGATAACCTCTCAGATACAAATTATCACCAGCCTCTGGGCCAATAAGAAGACTGATTACGAGGTAGTTGTAGCGCTACGCTCGTGGGCCACACCTTGATAACAACCACCTCACTCATGTATCATGTTCGCCATTATGTATCCCCCCAAACACACAACGTAACTCTCCTTATTTTCCGCATGTTACCATTTGTAATAAAGTTGTTACGTCTTGATTTAACGTTTATATGACGTATTAGAACGTTGCTACAATGTGTTATATTGTTCGTTTCAACTTGTTAGGTGTTAAAACTGGTTGGAAGGTTGTGGTAATGTCGTTGTTTGGTCGTGTGTGAAAATGAGAGAAAATTTTCTTCTTGAGAAAATGGCCCAAAATACCAAACTCAGTATTTCAGGGAGAGATTTTCCTCTTACTGCCACAGAGAACAGGAGCTGTGGCTGAGCGTCTTGTGTTATAACTTCCGTCTCTTCATATCCACGACAGAGAAGGAGCCAGAATTAATGTTGAGGGAGAGAGAAAGAGAGGGAGAGAGAGAGGGAAGAAGAGAGAGGTAGCTGGAAGAGGGACATAGAGGGGAAGGGATGTTATACTGACGCAGGCTACAGAAGGACTGACCGAGGGGGAAGGTTAGGTTAGGTAAGGTTAGGGGAAGGGTTAGGTTAGGTTAGGTAAGGTTAGGGGAAGGTTAGGTTAGGTAAGGTTAGGGGAAGGGGCTCTGAGGTCTAAACTAAACATGATGATAAGAAGGGCCAGACACTTGTAGCGATTTATGAGTGCTGGAGGCAGGTAGTGGGGGGGGGGGAGGCAGGTAGTGGGGGGGGGGGAGAGGCAGGTAGGGGGGGGGAGGCAGGTAGTGGGGGAGGGGGAGAGGCAGGAGAGAGAGAGAGGAAATAAGGGGAAATGAAAGGGCAGAAAAAGAGAATTGAAGAGAGGAGGGACGTGGGTAAGTAGAGGAAAGGGAGAGGAGGAAGAAGAGATAAATACGAAAGGGAATGAAAGAAAATGTGAAGATACACAGGAATAGGCCTACTGGCCCATGTGGCGTTAGTCTAGTACTCAGGTCCCGTATATATCCTACTCTACCTTCTTGAGTAGGATATATCATCTCAATCTTGAGATGATTTCGGGGCTTTAGTGTCCCCACGGCCCGGTCCTCGACCAGGCCTCCACCCCCAGGAAGCAGCCCGTGACAGCTGACTAACACCCAGGTACCTATTTTACTGCTAGGTAACAGGGGCATAGGGTGAAAGAAACTCTGCCCATTGTTTCTCGCCGGCGCCTGGGATCGAACCCGGGACCACAGGATCACAAGTCCAGCGTGCTGTCCGCTCGGCCGACCGGCTCCTTACCTTCACTCAGGTCCCGTATATCACTCAGATTCCATATACAATCAGTTATTTTCACTCAGATCATGTACACATTCATCTGCTTTCACTCTAAGCCCGTTCACACCACTCAGCTGTTCTTACTCAAGTTGCTGGTAATGAGTGTGTTCACTCGAGGCCTCGTGAACACGAGTGCCCAACCACTCCGGCCGACACACCAACTCTCCTATGTAACCTAGGTTTCCACCACACATATATCAAAATATCCCCAAGACAAGTGTCCATGGACCTCTCCAAACCTCATCATTTCAACACCTTGTGTAAATATATATCTTTTAATGTTATCCATGAAGAACTCTTATCACCGATCATCGTAAGACTCCGTATTGATGGTGTTATCATTGATGGTGTTATCATTGATGGTGTTATTGATGGTGTTATCATTGATGGTGTTATCATTGATGGTGTTATCCTTGATGGTGTTATCCTTGATGGTGTTATCATTGATGGTGCTATCATTGATGGTGCTATCATTGATGGTGCTATCATTGATGGTGCTATCATTGATGGTGTTATCATTGATGGTGTTATCATTGGTGTTATCATTGATGGTGTTATCATTGATGGTGTTATCATTGATGGTGTTATCATTGATGGTGCTATCATTGATGGTGTTATCATTGATGGTGTTATCATTGATGGTGTTATCATTGATGGTGTTATCATTGATGGTGCTATCATTGATGGTGTTATCATTGATGGTGTTATCATTGGTGTTATCATTGATGGTGTTATCATTGATGGTGTTATCATTGATGGTGTTATCATTGATGGTGTTATCATTGATGGTGTTATCATTGGTGTTATCATTGATGGTGTTATCATTGATGGTGTTATCATTGATGGTGTTATCATTGATGGTGCTATCATTGATGGTGCTATCATTGATGGTGTTATCATTGATGGTGTTATCATTGATGGTGTTATCATTGATGGTGTTATCATTGTATCATTGGTGTTATCATTGATGGTGTTATCATTGATGGTGTTATCCTTGATGGTGATATCATTGATGGTGTTATCATTGATGGTGTTATCATTGATGGTGTGTGATTGGAAGAGCAGTGATGATCTTCCTCTAGTACACTGAGTACAGCTACAACATCACTCGTGTTCCTCTTGTTAATCTTCCTAGAAATAAATCCAGGGATTCTAGTGCCTTCAGTGAGTGTATTAATGGATAAGGAAACGTGGATAATGAGACACGTGGATAAGGAAGGTGAAACATGGACAATGAGAGAGGAACAATGATGAGGAATATGAAGTAGGGTAATGGTAGCCCGGGTTGACAGGAAGGTCTGGCCAGGGGCTAGTAGATAGTGGGGGTGGTGGTGAGGGAGAAGGGGCGCTTGAGCAGGAGGGAGAGGAAGAGGAGGACGACGACGACGACGACGTCGAGGAGGAGAAATAAAGCAGAAGAGACATGAAGGAGGAGCAGGCCGAGGACTGACGAGGAAGAGACAGGACCAAAAACATAAAGACTTAAAAGTGTCGACCAACGATGGAAGGTGAGACAGAGGGAGAGTAAGAAAGAGCCACACAGGAGATGAGGAAACAGGACCTCAATCTCTCACTTCCTGTTTGTATTCCAAGGAACAACTTGAGGAGCCTCAAGCAGGTGGAGTGGAGGCGGCCTCGTCGTGTTGGACCTCACGGTAAATCACACACAAGTCTCGGCCTCGTCGTGTTGGACCTCACGGTAAATCACATACAAGTCTCGGCCTCGTCGTGTTGGACCTCACGGTAAATCACATACAAGTCTCGGCCTCGTCGTGTTGGACCTCACGGTAAATCACACACAAGTCTCGGCCTCGTCGTGTTGGACCTCACGGTAAATCACATACAAGTCTCGGCCTCGTCGTGTTGGACCTCACGGTAAATCACATACAAGTCTCGGCCTCGTCGTGTTGGACCTCACGGTAAATCACATACAAGTCTCGGCCTCCTCCACTGCTTATGCATGTGTACATTTAAATGCACACTCCACTCCAATATATACACGAACGCTGCACAAGATACGACCATGTTAAACACACACACCTCCTCCCAGGTCCTCCCAGGTCCTCCCAGGTCCTCCCAGGTCCCCCCAGCCCCGTCACAGACCCCTCCCAGGTGCTGTTCTCACAGCCACACTGTGGCTCACACTGTGGCTCACACTGTGGAAGATCACAGTCACACCACAGTATGGTTAGGATAGGTTACGTGGACGCCACCAGGATGTGGAAGCCTCACGAAGACGCACTATATTCCCAGACCCAGAATCCGTCACTCCCACCTGTACCCCTATTCCGTCCACCTGTACCCCTATTCCGTCCACCTGTACCCCTATTCCGTCCACCTGTACCCCTATTTCGACCACCTGTACCCCTATTTCGTCCACCTGTACCCCTTTCTTCCCTCCTCGATCTCCGCTACTCGGTATTCGAACTGTCCTCTACCTTCTCATATAACATATCATGGTAGCTTGCACGCCACTCAGGGCGCTCTGATTATCAGACCTGCCCCATGGTTTACCAGCGTTCTGGCCACAGGTTCGGACCCCCGGGAGTTATGGGCCCTCGGTGAGGTACGGAAGATGGCCCCCGAGGATAATGGTCAGTTGTTTGAGGGGCTCCACATAGCTCTTGGACCTTTCGGACGCTTGACGTCAGGCAGATACGTTTAATTTGTCTTCTCTTTCAATGGTTTAGGTTGGATTATAATGATGACGGAGGTGGAGAGACTAGGAGACTTGTTACTAAGACTAGGAGGACCAGCAGCACTACCACTACCACCACTACCAGCACTACCACTACCAGCACTACCAGCACCACCACCACTACCAGCACCACCACCACTACCAGCACCACCACCACTACCAGCACCACCACCACTACCAGCACCACCACCACTACCACCACTACCACCACCACCACCACCACCACCACCACCACCACTACCACCACCACCACCACCACCACCACAACCACCACCACCACCACCACTACCACCACCACCACCACCACCACTACCACCACCACCACCACCCTTCACAGAACACTCACCAAGGTACCAGCTTCCAGGAACATAATTCCCAATAGTTTCCTCACTGGCCGCGGCGACGCTGACTCCATCCAACAGGAAATACAACTATATCAAAGCTCAAGATTTTTTGCAGAAACGCTCTCTTAAAATAATGACAAAAGACTAACTGCTTATTTAAAGCGGAGTTTGCCAAGCAGAAAACCCCATTAAGTTGTCCCTTGACAGTGAAATATTCCTGGTTAGTTACACTGAATTTAAAGCGAGAACCAAGAACAAGTTAGTGACGAAGGTGGTCTCAAGACGACCGAAGGGCAACACTGAAGATGGTAATCGATTCTATGTTTCGTAAGACTTGATGATTGGTGGCGAGGAGGCAGGTCGGCGAAGGAGGTCTGGGGCCCCCGCCAGCCTCCCTCAGGAAATACGCCTCAACCTCCCACCAGGGGAAAATGTTATAAAAAATTAGGGGATATATTTTGCAATGTTTCTGACCGTTCTGAATGGTGGTTCTGATGGCAGGAGCAACAGACCCTTCTGGAGAGGTACACTTCTGCAGGAGAAGTACGTGAGGCGCATTTCCCGCAGCTTTTCCTCGTAACTCATGTCTCTTAGTCCTGGGACTAGTCTAGTAGCATACCTCTGAACTTTTTCCAGCTTCGTCTTGTGCTTGATAAGGTACGGGCTCCATGCTGGGGCCGCATACTCCAGGATTGGTCTTATATATGTGGTATACAAGGTTCTGAATGATTCCTTACACAGGTTCCTGAAGGCAGTTCTGATGTTTGCCAGCCTCGCATACGCCGCAGATGTTAATCTTTTTATGTGGGCTTCAGGAGACAGGTTTAGTGTGATATCAACTCCTAGATCTTTCTCTCTGTCTGTTTCATGACTTCATCTCCCATTCGGTATCCTGTGTCTGGCCTCCTGTTTCCACTGCCTGGTTTCATTACTTTACATTTACTCGGGTTGAACTTTTAGTAGCCATTTGTTGGACCATTCATTCAGTCTGTCTAGGTCATCTTGTAGCCTCCTACTATCATCCTGTCTTAATCCTCCTCATAATTTTTGCATCATCAGCAAACAATGAGAGAAACGATTCTATACCCACTGGGAGATCATTTACATATATCAGAAACAGTATAGGTCCAAGGACTGAAGGTGTGTGTGTGTGTGTGTACTTAGTTGTGCTTCCGGGGGTTGAGCTCTGGCTCTTTGGTCCCGCCTCTCAACTGTGTACAGATTCCTGAGCCTACTGGGCTCTATCATATCTACACTTGAAACTGTGTATAGCATCTGCCTCCATCAATTACTGCCTAATGCATTCTATCTGTAACCTAATCTGTGTGTGTGTGTGTGTACTCACCTAGTTGTACTCACCTAGTTGTGTTTGCGGGGGTTGAGCTCTGGCTCTTTGGTCCCGCCTCTCAACCGTCAATCAACAGGTGTACAGATTCATGAGCCTATCGGGCTCTGTCATATCTACACTTGAAACTGTGTATGGAGTCAGCCTCCACCACATCACTTCCTAATGCATTCCATTTGTCAACCACTCTGACACTAAAAAAGTTCTTTCTAATATCTCTGTGGCTCATTTGGGCACTCAGTTTCCACCTGTGTCCCCTTGTGCGTGTGCCCCTTGTGTTAAATAGACTGTCTTTATCTACCCTATCAATCCCCTTCCCCTGTGTGTGTGTGTGTGTGTGTGTGTGTGTGTGTGTGTGTGTGTGTGTGTGTGTGTGTGTGTGTGTGTCTTATCTGCCAGGTAATACGGAACATAAATGGCCAAGCATTTCACGTTGACAATACTGCCATGAAGACTCTACTGGGAGCTCTGTCTCGTGTCTGAAACCGTAAGATGATACACTTCTCTCTCTCTCTCTCTCTCTCTCTCTCTCTCTCTCTCTCTCTCTCTCTCTCTCTCTCTCTCTCTCTCTCTCTCACACACACACATTCTGTCTTTAGGCAGTGATTCTTGCTTCACAACAGACAAAAATTCATATACTAAATCACCCGAACCTAACCGTAGAACTAACGTGAATGTTGGCAAGTCGCGAAGATTTAGAGTACATCATATTTTGTCCGTTGGGAGATTTCGACGTCAAAATGCAATGTATTATCAGTGAGGACAAGTTCTCAGTCTCCCGCTAGTGGCGGATGGTCGCCCGGTGAGTGCGGCTCCTTGCTCGCTCACTAAGGGTTCTGAGTCCTCAGAGAGCGTCTGGGAATGTGTCCTATTTTGTCCTCTTAGTCCTATTTCTTGCGCATTGACTCGCGTCAGATAAGCAGAGATGGTAACGCTGGTCGCATACTGGGTGAGCGTTGATAGATTGATTGTTTGATAATCTATAAAACAGTTAATTACGTCTTACAATCAGATCTCACCGATCTTTGCTCCGTTTTCTATGCATGTAAACATTCGAGTCAGCTGTTTTCAGCTTCCTTGTTCTTGGTTTGCTAATGGGGATAATAATGTTTGCTAATGGGGATAATAATGTTTGCTAATGGGGATAATAATGCTCAGCCAACTACAGGGATTTGACCAGTCAGTCAACGGGTTTGTTGATAATGTTGGCTGAGAGAGGCGGAGGGACAGAGCTTCCAGATTGTCATGTTATCTGTTGGCTTCAGTCTTCAACCTGCCACCTTCACTCTACTAATTCAATTTGCCGCGTTCAGTCTTCAGTCTTCAGCGTTGTGTCTCGTCTGAATATTAATGAGCGGCTGTGTGTGCGTCTCAAGGCGTCTGCACTCCCTTTAATCTGCCGCCCGCATGACTCGCCTTCCAAAATTAATGTGAGTTTAATGTGGTCATGATTAAAATTCTTATGCAGGTACTTATGCAAAGTAGAGCTTTAAATTCCTGTGTTTGGCGCACCTTTCTCGCTGTGAGACTCCTTCGCTTGGCCGCGGGCCCGGTCACCTCTCCACTCACACACGAAATTATCTACATTAATGAAATATTGACAACATTATCTGTACAACTTGCCATGTGTTGTTGTATTTAGCATTGGTGGATTGTTGCATGGGCCTGGTGGATCAGTGTGTTGGTCTGGTGGATCAGTGTGTTGGTCTGGTGGATCAGTGTGTTGGTCTGGTGGATCAGTGTGTTGGTCTGGTGGATCAGTGTGTTGGTCTGGTGGTTGACGGTACGGCTCTGGTGGATCACTTAAGAGCCTCGCTGGAGTGGATAAGATCACATTAACAGGTATCTGCACTTGTCTGAACCTTGGAGTTGGTTGACGCTTTCTGACACAGATTTACCGCTTACACCTCCTGCTTTTATAGCAAGTAGACAACTTAATTCACCTCTCTCTCTCTCTCTCTCTCTCTCTCTCTCTCTCTCTCTCTCTCTCTCTCTCTCTTCTCTCTTCTCTCTCTCTCTCTCTTCTCTCTTCTCTCTTCTCTCTTCTCTCTCTCTCTCTCTCTCTCTCTCTCTCTCTCTTCTCTCTTCTCTCTCTCTCTCTCTCTCTCTCTCTCTCTCTCTCTCTTCTCTCTTCTCTCTCTCTCTCTCTCTCTTCTCTCTTCTCTCTCTCTCTCTCTCTCTCTCTCTCTCTCTCTCTCTCTCTCTCTCTCTCTCTCTCTCTCATGTCGCCGCTAGCATTGTCTCTCTCCTGACGGGCCATCATCAGATGCCTCGGAGGATCCACGTGAAGAAAAACATCTACACTCCACAGTCGTCCAGCAAGCAACACATGGGGAGGACTAAAGATGACGAGAGGGCCTCATAATGGTCCCGAGAGAGATTATAGTAAGACCAGATACAGATAAATCACAATTGACCAGACCACACACTAGAAGTTGAAGGGACGACGACGTTTCGGTCCGTCCTGGATTATTCTCAAGTCGATTGTCTTGAGAATGACAATCGACTTGAGAATGGTCCAGGACGGACCGAAACGTCGTCGTCCCTTCAACTTCTAGTGTGTGGTCTGGTCAACATACTTCAGCCACGTTATTGTGACTCATCGCCTGCATATAAATCACAATTGTTGGTGCTGGGGGACTTCAACTTGAAAGCAATAGACTGGGAAGCCTACGTATAAAAAAGGTCATTTGGACAGGTAGAATTGTAAAGTCCAACCTGGAGACACTCACGTATTAACACATTAAGCAAGCTAAGAGAATGAGGGAAGGGAAGTTCCGGTAATACTCTATTTAACGTTCACCAGGAAATAAAAGGAGATATTTGACATTCGTTATCTTCCTTGGGCCCGGGCAGCTGTGTCCTCTTGAAGATATCCAGTGAGATATAATCTAAAAGAAAATGTGGAAATTGAAACAGTCGGTAAACTTGATTTCAAGAGCGGACACTATGGGGGAAAATTTGCAAGTTTTAATATGCAAGGCAAGAAAATAAATAAGATGTATGGCAAATTCTGCGGAATATACGATGACGGCACAACTCAGTAAAAACACCTGATAGAGGGGACCAACGCAGGTGTTACCGGAGGGGGACCAACGCAGGTGTTAACGGAGGGGACCAACGCAGGTGTTAACGGAGGGGACCAACGCAGGTGTTAACGGAGGGGACCAACGCAGGTGTTAACGGAGGGGACCAACGCAGGTGTTAACGGAGGGGACCAACGCAGGTGTTAACGGAGGGGACCAACGCAGGTGTTAACGGAGGGGACCAACGCAGGTGTTAACGGAGGGGACCAACGCAGGTGTTAACGGAGGGGACCAACACAGGTGTTTGCGACACTTCCTGCCTTACATATTTCCCTCCATTTGACCTTTTTTTCCATCGGCGAGAGACGAGGCTGTGTCCAGGCCGCGGGGAGTCGAACCCTGGGAGAGGGAGGAGGGCAGGTGCTGGTGTTGCCCAAACCCTTCCTTACCTGGGACGATGTGACCCACTTGTGGCCGCCTGCAACGCTTCCCTGAAGCCGCTTTAATTCATTTCCTGGACCCCGCCTCTCTCTCCCTGGTGATCCAGCAGGCTGTCGCTACCCCCGCCACGCACCTGCTGGCCGCTCTGATGCAACACCGGGACATCCTCAGCCCATCAGGTGAGGGAAACACTAGAAACTGTCAAGTCCTGAGGGCTGATCAGGCTGTAGTGGAAGATGGGCCGCCGGGGGCTCGTCTGTCTGTCCTTGAAATACCACTATACTGCTCCGAACACCACCACCACTACACCCACCACTACTCCCACCACCACTACATCCACCACCACTACCCCCACCACCACTACACCCACCACCACTACATCCACCACCACTACCCCCACCACCACTACACCCACCACCACTACACCCACCACCACTACCCCCACCACCACTACATCCACCACCACTGCCCCCACCATAACTATACCCCCACCACCACTACCCCCACCACCACTACATCCACCACCACTGCCCCCACCATAACTATACCCCCACCACCACTGCCCCCACCACCACTGCCCCCACCACTACTCACCACTGAATAACAAACTTTTCCCCACTGAAACAGTTCCCCAATTGGTTGAGTGCAGAGCCTCGGTGGCCGGGTATTAGCGAGGCTGCTCCTGGAGGTCTGGGACAATGATAGAGACGGAGCTGATGGATTACTCCACCTGCTGTCCACTCCCGCTCCTAAAGAGAAAGTAGCCATAATCTTTTTTTGTTGTGAAATAGTTTTCGTTCCTGTAAAAAGTTAGCGGATCAGATGTGGGGATAAGCCTAAGGCCACACTTCTCCTCCTACCCTTGGCAGACTGGCTACACTAGGACAGGTTGAGCCCTTCTCTCTCTCTCTCTCTCTCTCTCTCTCTCTCTCTCTCTCTCTCTCTCTCTCTCTCTCTCTCTCTCTCTCTCTGTCTCTCTCTCTCTCTCTCTCTCTCTCTCTCTCTCTCTCTCTCTCTCTCTCTCTCTCTCTCTCTCTCTCTCTCTCTCTCTCTCTCTCTCTCTCTCTCTGTCTCTCTCTGTCTCTCTCTGTCTCTGTCTCTCTGTCTCTGTCTCTCTGTCTCTCTGTCTCTGTCTCTCTGTCTCTCTGTCTCTCTCTCTCTCTCTGTCTCTCTGTCTCTCTCTCTCTCTCTGTCTCTCTGTCTCTCTGTCTCTCTCTCTCTCTCTCTCTCTCCCTCTCTCTCTCTCTCTCTCTCTCTCTCTCTCTCTCTCTCTCTCTCTCTCTCTCTCTTTCTCTCTCTCTCTCTCTCTCTCTCTCTCTCTCTCTCTCTCTCTCTCTCTCTCTCTCTCTCTCTCTCCTTACTACACATTTTCACGTTCCATCAATATGATAATTTCATCTCTTTTGATTGACACGTCGAGATGAAGAAAGCTTCACCGAGAGCTTCTCGTCTTCTGACATCAGCGGAAGGTAGGTGTGTAGCCAGGTATATTGCCAGGTATACATAGTATGTAGCCAGGTGTGTAACTTGGTTAATAGCCAAGTGTGAAGCTGGGTATACAGCCATGTATGAAGACACATATATACCTAGGTGTGTAGTCAGGTACATTGCATATGTATAGCCAGGTATACATGCAGGGTATGTAGTCAGGTGTGTGACCAGGTATGTAGCCAGAAAACAGAGAGAGAGACAGAGAGACAGAGAGAGAGAGAGAGAGAGAGAGAGAGAGAGAGAGAGAGAGAGAGAGAGAGAGAGAGAGAGAGAGAGAGAGAGGGAGGGAGGGAGGGGGAGAAGGAACGATTTAGAAGGGCATGAAAGAGAGAGAGAGGGAGCATGAGAGGGGGGGGGGAGTAGGAAAAGAGGTAGGGGTTAGAAGCACAGTAATTTTAAGGAGACATTCCAGGGTACCTGCCTGCCTTTTCTGGCCTTATGGAAGTGGTCTGGTTAACCGAACCTCATTAGCACTCTCCTTCCCCCCCCCCACACCTCATCGTCCCTCACTCCCCCCCCCCTCTACTAATCCTCCTCCTCCCCCCCCCATCTCTCACCCCCTCCTCTATACTCACTCTTTTATAACCTCTTTCACACCACTTGTACATTATAAACAAAAATAAATATGGCAAACCCCAAAATTGTATTTATTGTATCACAATAAACTTTGTAAATACGAAAATACATTGTAAACATTTTCAGTACAGTAAACATTTACAAAGACTGTAAACATTCTAAACTCAGCAAACTTTGTAAATACGGTAAAATACTGTAAGTACAGCTAAAAAAAGTCCCTTGTTATATGAACATTTTGTTCACTTCGATCGCATTTTGTTGTGCTCTCTTGTTCAGCCCGTCCTCATGAACACGTCCTCATGAACACGTCCTCATGAACATGTTCACCTGTTCAATTATCGCCAAAGGGTGATAATTGAACAGGTGAACGCAATGGTTCACTCTTGGAACACACGAGTGAACCATTTACAGAGCTGAGATTAGAACAGAGGTCTGAGCAAAGATGTTCGAACGTCATCAGTTGTGAGTCGTATGTAAAGTAGTTTGTGTTCATAAACAGCTGGTTAAGAGGTTACACTAACGAGCAGTTGGCCATTAGCGTTTGGACCGGCTGTTAGACGCGTCCAACAACTCTTTGACTCCAACTTTTCTTGACTAAATACTTCGGATTTGCAAATACTAAGAACCTAAACACGTAATCTAGCCAACCCTAACTTAGTCTATCCTAACCTAGCCTACCCTAACCTAGCCTACCCTAGCCTACCCTAACATAATCTACACTAACCTAGCCTACCCTAACCTAGCCTACCCTAGCCTACCCTAACATAATCTACACTAACCTAGCCTACCCTAACCTAGCCTACCCTAACCTAACCTACCCTAACCTAACCAAGCCTACCCTAACCTAATCTACCCTAATCTAGCCTACCCTAACCTAGCCTACCCTAACCTAACCTACCCTAATCTAACCTACCCTAACCTACCCTAGCCTACCCTAACCTAGCCTACCCTAACCTAACCTACCCTAACCTAATCTACCCTAACCTAACCTAGCCTAATCTACCCTAACCTAGCCTACCCTAACCTAACCTACCCTAACCTACCCTAACCTAACCTACCCTACCCTAACCTAGCCTACCCTAACCTAATCTACCCTAACCTAGCCTACCCTAACCTAGCCTACCCTAACCTAACCTACCCTAATCTAACCTACCCTAACCTACCCTAGCCTACCCTAACCTAGCCTACCCTAACCTAACCTACCCTAACCTAACCTACCCTAACCTAACTTAGCCTACCCTAACCTAGCCTACCCTAACCTAATCTACCCTAACCTAACCTAGCCTACCCTAACCTAGCCTACCCTAACCTAACCTACCCTAACCTAACCTAGCCTACCCTAACCTAGCCTACCCTAACCTAGCCTACCCTAACCTAACCTACCCTAACCTAGCCTACCCTAACCTAACCTAGCCTACCCTAACCTAGCTTACCCTAACCTAACCTAGCCTACCCTAACCTAACCTAGCCTACCCTAACCTAACCTAACTTAACCTAACCTAATCTACCCTAACCTAGCCTACCCTAACCTAGCCTACCCTAACCTAATCTACCCTAACCTAGCCTACCCTAACCTAACCTAATCTACCCTAACCTAACCTAGCCTACCCTAACCTAGCCTACCCTAACCTAACCTAATCTACCCTACCCTAATCTACCCTAACCTAGCCTACCCTAACCTAACCTACCCAAGACATAACTGTACTTCTAATTATAATGAGCTTTAACATTGACTTATGTCCGAGACACTCTGAGACGTTCTCAGAGAACGTCTTAGAGAACATCTTAGAGAACGTCTTAGAGAGCGTCTTAGAGAGCGTCTCAGAGAACGTCTCAGAGAACGTCTTAGAGAAAGTCTAAGAGAACGTCTTAGAGAACGTCTCAGAGAACATCTAAGAGAACGTCTTAGAGAACGTCTTAGAGAGCGTCTAAGAGAACGTCTCAGAGAAGGTCTCAGAGAAGGTCTCAGAGAACGTCTAAGAGAACGTCTTAGAGAACGTCTAAGAGAACGTCTTAGAGAGCGTCTCAGAGAACGTCTCAGAGAACGTCTCAGAGAACGTCTCAGAGAACGTCTCAGAGAACGTCTCAGAGAACGTCTAAGAGAACGTCTCAGAGAACGTCTAAGAGAACGTCTCAGAGAACGTCTTGCTGATAATATTGGAATAAAGTAAAGTCTACGCAGTAATAATTATTATATAAATAATTATTTATAAAGTAATTATTTATAAAGTAATAAAAATAAAGTAATAATTATTATTATTTTCTACCCCAGACGTGGCCAGACATTTACAATGCTAACCAACATATTTACATTTTCTTCTGTCCTCCATGGACAGAGTTAGAGATGTGTTAAACATATAGTTCAGGGGTTTATTGAACAACCAACCACAGAAGGTGATTGTAGTGCTTTTAAAATGTTAGGCTAAGCTACATACGTAAATACATAGATACACAGATTTACGTCTGCCCTACATAAAGTGTTCGATGTGTCTTTTACTAGTAGTAAGATGCTCGCCTTGGCGTTCCGCGAGCGCTGTGTCATGGGTTCATATCCCGGCCAGGGAGGATTGACTGGGCGCTAATCCTTACCTGTAGCCTCTGTTTAACTCAACAGTAAAATGTGTACTTGGTTGCAGGCGATGAGTCACAATAACGTGGCTGAAGTATGTTGACCAGACCACACACTAGAAGGTGAAGGGACGAAGACGTTTCGGTCCGTCCTGGACCATTCTCAAGTCGATTATGATACGATCAATGTACTTGGTTGTAAAAACGATTCTTCGCGGGGGTCGTATCATAGGGATCATAAGTCTCCGTGGTGTAGTGGTAAGACACTCGCCTGGCGTTCCGCGAGCGCATTGTCATGGGTTCGTATCCTGGCCGGGGAGGATTTACTGGGCGCAAATCCTTAACTGTAGCCTCTGTTTAACTCAACAGTAAAATGTGTACTTGGTTGTAACAACGATTTTCGCGGCGGGGATCGTATTCCAGGGACCTGCCCGAAACGCTACGCGTACTAGTGGCTCTACAAGAATGTAACAACTCTTGTATATCCAGTAAGTTCAGTAGAACTTCGGTTTCAACCCTTTTACCCTGTCGTAGCTCAGTCGATTAAGGCAGTGTCTGGGATGCTCCCGGACGCAGGTTCGAATCCTCGTCACGGCCCTTGTGGATTTGTTCATTTAACTCTTGTATATATAAATAAAAAAGTGAACACACTCGAACCTTGTCCTTAAGCGTGGCGCCTCGTTCCCAGCGACCCTCGAGAGTGACCTTACACTTTCACCAGCGTGGAGGAGGAGGAGGAGGAGGGCTGCAGCACACATTCTGTGCAGGAAAGCGAGACGCAGCGATGCCTCAGCCGCCGCCGGGCACAACTGCACACTAATACGACTTTCTTTTTTTTTCCTTAAGGTGTTTGTGGCAAGATCCCTGAGTGCTGGCGAGGGTTGTGTGTGTTGCAGAGTCAGGTGCACCACTGTTGTTTGTTGTGTATGTTGCTAGGACCGCAGGGCGGCAGGCTAGGACCGCAGGGCGGCAGGCTAGGACCGCAGGGTGGCAGGCTAGGACCGCAGGGCGGCAGGCTAGGACCGCAGGGCGGCAGGCTAGGACCGCAGGGCGGCAGGCTAGGACCGCAGGGCGGCAGGCTAGGACCGCAGGGTGGCAGGCTAGGACCGCAGGGTGGCAGGCTAGGACCGCAGGGTGGCAGGCTAGGACCGCAGGGTGGCAGGCTAGGACCGCAGGGTGGCAGGCTAGGACCGCAGGGTGGCAGGCTAGGACCGCAGGGCGGCAGGCTAGGACTGCAGGGCGGCAGGCTAGGACCGCAGGGCGGCAGGCTAGGACCGCAGGGCGGAAGGCTAGGACCGCAGGGCGGATCCCCAGACAGTAGCCTGGGATCCCCAGGCAGTAGGCTGGGATCCCCAGGCGGTAGGCTGGGATCCCCAGGCAGTAGGCTGGGATCCCCAGGCAGTAGGCTGGGATCCCCAGGCAGTAGGCTGGGATCCCCAGGCAGTAGGCTGGGATCCCCAGGCAGTAGGCTGGGATCCCCAGGCAGTAGGCTGGGATCCCCAGGCATCATGCTGGGATCCCCAAACACAAGATCTGGGATCTAGACAGATGAGAGTGTACACAACTAAGCCTTGAGGAGAGGGCTTCATTAGTGGAAGTGAGTTGGGGCTGTTATCAGCCTTGTATCTCACACAAGCTGTTGTGGTAAGCTGTAGCAACACAAGCGCTAGGCACACAATCAATGCTACCATCACCACCACCACACTCACTGCTACCATCACCACCACCACAATCACTGCTACCATCACCACCACCACAATCACTGCTACCATCACCACCACTACAATCACTGCTACCATCACCACCACCACAATCACTGCTACCATCACCACCACCACAATCACTGCTACCATCACCACCACCACAATCACTGCTACCATCACCACCACCACAATCACTGCTACCATCACCACCACCACAATCACTGCTACCATCACCACCACCACAATCACTGCTACCATCACCACCACCACAATCACTGCTACCATCACCACCACCACAATCACTGCTACCATCACCACCACCACAATCACCACCACCACAACCACATACAAATGAGAAACAGAAGGTGCCAGATCATCGAACCCCTTCCATCCCGGGAGGGAGCCGGTCGGCCGAGCGGACAGCACGCTGGACTTGTGATCCTGCGGTCCCGGGGTCGATCCCAGGCGCCGGCGAGAAACAATGGGCAGAGTTTCTTTCACCCTATGCCTCTGTTACCTAGCAGTGAAATAGGTACCTGGGTGTTAGTCAGCTGTCACGGGTTGCTTCCTGGGGGTGGAGGCCTGGTCGAGGACCGGGCCGCGGGGACACTAAAAAGCTTCGAAATCATCTCAAGATAACCTCAAGATAACCTCAAGATAACCTCAAGATAACCTCAAGATAACTAGGAACGGAGAACAATCGCAGCAGTAAAGAGAACCAGAAGTGAATATGCACAAGTCAGGAGAGAATCTGAGAGGCATCTTAAAAGTGGCATTATGGTAAAGGACAAGACCAGCTGAAGCTCCTTTATAACCTTATTAGGAACAGTGAGAGACATTTACTCACTCTGAGGACACAAGGGACACATTCTCATGCCTAAGACGGTGTGTGTGAGGAACTTTACGAAAGGTTTCAGCCCTGGAAACACAAACCGAAACTGTCTCTATTTTCCGCTTGTTACAACTTGTAATAAAGTTGTTACATCCTGGCTTAACGTGTTTATGACGTATTTGAACGTTGTTACAACTTGCTATGTTGGTTGTTATAACTGGCTAGGAGGTGTTTAAACTTGTTCGAACGTTTTACCAACGTCGCAGTTTCGGTGTGTGTTTTGCGGGAGGAGGCCTTTACAATAGAACAAGCGTGAATATCTTGAGATGATTTCGGGGCTTTAGTGTCCCCGCGGCCCGGTCCTCGACCAGGCCTCCATCCCCAGGAAGCAGCCCGTGACAGCTGACTAACACCCAGGTACCTATTTTACTGCTAGGTAACAGGGGCATAGGGTGAAAGAAACTCTGCCCATTGTTTCTCGCCGGCGCCTGGGATCGAACCCAGGACCACAGGATCACAAGTCCAGTGTGCTGTCCGCTCGGCCGACAGGCTCCCTCTGTTGTGTTGCCTATTATATATAGATTTTAATAAAACACTCGAGACAAGATACATCACACAAGTCTGGAAAAGAGGAAATGTTCCAGAATTCAAAAAGGGAGATAGACAAGGAGGACTAAATTTCAGACTGATGTTACTGACGCCAGAGTAAACACATTCTCCAAGACTATACTTTCTCCAAGACTTTACTTTCTCCAAAACTTTACTTTCTCCAAGACTTTATACGGAATGTAATCAACCGGAGAATGATGGAGCATCAGCAGAGCACCAGCTCGGTAATAAAGGGGCAGCGTGGTATTCCATAGTGAACATTCTGCCCAGCAAACTTGACTTTCAGGACAATGTTGCTAAAATAAGATAGGAAAAAGAAAGTTGCTCAGAGTGTACTTACCTAGATTGTGTTAAGACTGTTAGATTGTCTAACTGTTAGATTGCTAGATTGTCTTAAGACTTATAGACCAGTCTTCCTCATGAAAGACTGGTCTACAAGATGGAGAATATGACTGGGATAACTGGGTAACACTGGACTGGATAATGTAACTGTGGTAACACTGTTTTTTTTATTTTGTTTTATCTGAAGGACAGAAAGTAAAGAGTCAGTCACAAAGGAGGTTTCAAGCTGGAGGAATGTAACACATGGGGGTCCCACAAGGCTCTATCCTGAGACCGCTGTTGTTCCTAATATATGTGAATGACCTACCAGAGGGAGTGAGCTCTGACATGCCAATGTTAGCAGATGACACAAAGCTGATGAGTTATTTAAGAACAGGAGCACTGCGGGAATTACATAGCCAACCTGATGAACTCAACACCCCCACCCCACCCAACCACTACCGCCAACACCCCCACCACCCCCACCACCCCCAACACCCCCACCACCCCCACCACCCACAACACCCCCACCACCCCCACCACCCCCACCACCCCCACCACCCCCACCACCCCCAACACCCCCACCACCCCCACCCACCCCCGCCTCTAACCAAACCGGACAGATCTAAATGCAGCTGACACAGCATGCAAAATCCCCGCCAGAGATCTTGTTGATGGAGAGAGCGTCCCGACCCGATGATTTGTTGCTGAGCGAGTCCCAGCGTGGTGGTGGTGCCTGTGAGTAGCTCTGTGGTGGTGGTGCCTGTGTGTAGCTCTGTGGTGGTGGTGCCTGTGAGTAGCTCTGTGGTGGTGGTGCCTGTGTGTAGCTCTGTGGTGGTGGTGCCTGTGTGTAGCTCTGTGGTGGTGGTGCCTGTGTGTAGCTCTGTGGTGGTGCTCCCTGTGTGTAGCTCTGTGGTGGTGCTGCCTGTGTGTAGCTCTGTGGTGGTGCTGCCTGTGTGTAGCTCTGTGGTGGTGGTGCCTGTGTGTAGCTCTGTGGTGGTGGTGCCTGTGTGTAGCTCTGTGGTGGTGCCTGTGTGTAGCTCTGTGGTGGTGGTGCCTGTGTGTAGCTCTGTGGTGGTGGTGCCTGTGTGTAGCTCTGTGGTGGTGGTGCCTGTGTGTAGCTCTGTGGTGGTGCTGCCTGTGTGTAGTTCTGTGGTGGTGCTGCCTGTGTGTAGTTCTGTGGTGGTGGTATCTGTGTGTAGCTCTGTGGTGGTGGTGCCTGTGTGTAGCTCTGTGGTGGTGGTGCCTGTGTGTAGCTCTGTGGTGGTGGTGCCTGTGTGTAGCTCTGTGGTGGTGGTGCCTGTGTGTAGCTCTGTGGTGGTGCTACCTGTGTGTAGCTCTGTGGTGGTGCTACCTGTGTGTAGCTCTGTGGTGGTGCTGCCTGTGTGTAGCTCTGTGGTGGTGCTGCCTGTGTGTAGCTCTGTGGTGGTGCTGCCTGTGTGTAGCTCTGTGTTGGTGCTACCTGTGTAGCTCTGTGGTGGTGGTGCCTGTGTGTAGCTCTGTGGTGGTGCTACCTGTGTAGCTCTGTGATGGTGCTACCTGTGTGTAGCTCTGTGGTGGTGCTGCCTGTGTGTAGCTCTGTGTTGGTGCTACCTGTGTAGCTCTGTGGTGGTGGTGCCTGTGTGTAGCTCTGTGGTGGTGCTACCTGTGTGTAGCTCTGTGGTGGTGGTGCCTGTGTGTAGCTCTGTGGTGGTGCTACCTGTGTAGCTCTGTGATGGTGCTACCTGTGTGTAGCTCTGTGGTGGTGCTGCCTGTGTGTAGCTCTGTGGTGGTGGTGGCTGTGTGGCGACGGATCAACAAAAGTCTTCACGATTTTTTTTACCAGAGAGAAGATTAAGGTCGTTGGTCAGATTCTGGCCATATCTTCCTTGAGGATGTCCAGGACACGTCCCCCCTCCCCCGCCTCCCCCACCTCACCCGTCCCCCTCACCCGTCCCCTCAGCCGTCCACCTCACCCGTCCCCCTCACCCGTCCCCCCCCCTCACCCGTCCCCCCCCCTCACCCGTCCCCCTCACCCGTCCCCCTCACCCGTCCATGGGTGCTTCAGGTCCTTAGAGATCAACACAAACAAAACAGTAAACAATATATTAGACGTTTTCGTATTTAAAAAACTCCCCCTTGTTTTTCCTCGCCATAACGCGATTGAGAACTCTTCCTGCGGAGCCTGTTGTGCACGGTGGCAGCCCCGCCGGCCCCTGCGGCCCCAGGCGGGATATAGAGCAACACCCCCCCCCCTCCCCCTCCTCCACACAATATACACCAGCGAGAGAACAAGAAAAAATAGTCTGACGTGCTGGGAACTAGGGCCAGGAAGATGGCCTGTCTGCGGGCCTGCCCACCTCTCGCGACCTTGGGACCACGTGAGACACAGGGCAAAAACTAGACCACTATCACCCACCACCACCAGCCCCACCCACCCCCGCCCACCTCCAGCCCCGCCCATCTCCAGCCCCGCCCACCTGCAGCAACCCCGCCCACCTGTTGCTTCTCTCATCCTCTACTGAACCGTTAAGACATAAGTTGTGTGTGGCCCAGAATCTGCTGTCGTCTTGGGTTATGTCAACACTGTGTCAACACTGTGTCAACACTGTGTCAACAGTGTCAACACTGTGGCAACACTGTGGCAACACTGTGGCAACACTGTGTCAACACTGTGTCAACACTGTGTCAACACTGTGGCAACACTGTGTCAACACTGTGGCAACACTGTGTCAACACTGTGGCAACACTGTGTCAACACTGTGTCAACACTGTGTCAACACTGTGTCAACACTGTCAACACTGTGTCAACACTGTGTCAACTCTGTGTCAACACTGTGTCAACACTGTGTCAACACTGTGGCAACACTGTGGCAACACTGTGGCAACACTGTGTCAACACTGTGTCAACACTGTGTCAACACTGTGTCAACACTGTGTCAACACTGTGTCAACACTGTGTCAACACTGTGGCAACACTGTGGCAACACAGTGGCAACACAGTGGCAACACTGTGTCAACACTGTGGCAACACTGTGGCAACACTGTGTCAACACTGTGTCAACACTGTGTCAACACTGTGTCAACGCTGTGTGAACACTGTGTCAACACTGTGTCAACACTGTCAGAGGGACAGTCAACAAACAGACAGAGAGAAAGATCTAGGAGTTGATATCACACCAAACCTGTCTCCTGAAGCCCACATAAAGAGAATAACGTCTGCGGCATATGCGAGGCTGGCTAACATCAGAACTGCCTTCAGGAACCTGTGTAAGGAATCATTCAGAATCTTGTACACCACATATGTAAGACCAATCCTGGAGTATGCGGCCCCAGCATGGAGCCCGTACCTTGTCAAGCACAAGACGAAGCTGGAAAAAGTTCAGAGGTATGCCACTAGGCTAGTCCCAGAGCTAAGAGGCATGAGTTTCGAGGAAAGGCTGCGGGAAATGCACCTCACAACACTGGTAGACAGAAGAGTAACAGTAGACATGATCACTACCTACAAAATTCTCAGAGGAATTGACAGGGTAGATAAAGATAAACTGTTTAAACACGGGTGGTACGCGAACAAGGGGACACAGGTGGAAACTGAGTACCCACATGAGCCACAGAGACGTTAGAAAAATCCTTCACAACACCCCCCCCCCCACAACACCCCCCTCACAATCCTCCCTCACAACACCCCTCACAACCCTCCCTCACAACACCCCCTCACCCCCCCCCCTCCCCAGGTGTATAACTCAATAAGGCCCAGTTTCCGTTCATTAGGGCAGGAAGCTGTTGGTTTAATATATGCATAATTGGTCACGCTTGTTGAAGGGTAACGAGGCCCTGATTACGGCCACCTCCCCTAACTGCCTCCTCACAGTAGTTAAACGCTAATGGCCTTGTTTAGTTATTAGCGCAGCGGGAACAGTCTCACCCGTCCAAATTATGTTTTAAAGCGTAGCTGTATCCAGGCTGCCACTGTTGCTGTATCCAGGCGGCCACTGTTGCTGTATCCTGGCTGTCACTGTTGCTGTATCCAGGCTGTCACTGTTGCTGTATCCAGGCTGCCACTGTTGCTGTATCCTGGCTGCTACTGTTGCTGTATCCTGGCAGTCACCGTTGCTGTATCCAGGCGGCCACTGTTGCTGTATCCAGGCGGCCACTGTTGCTGTATCCTGGCTGCCACTGTTGCTGTATCTTGGCTGCCACTCTTTACTGTTGCTGTATCCTGGCTGCCACTGTTGCTGTATCCAGGCTGTCACTGTTGCTGTATCCTGGCTGTCACTGTTGCTGTATCCTGGCTGTCACTGTTGCTGTATCCTGGCTGTCACTGTTACTGTATCCAGGCTGCCACTGTTGCTGTATCCAGGCTGCCACTGTTGCTGTATCCAGGCTGTCACTGTTGCTGTATCCAGGCTGCCACTCTTTACTGTTGCTGTATCCAGGCGGCCACTGTTGCTGTATCCTGGCTGCCACTGTTGCTGTATCCAGGCTGCCACTGTTGCTGTATCCAGGCTGCCACTGTTGCTGTATCCTGGCTGCCACTGTTGCTGTATCCAGGCTGCCACTGTTGCTGTATCCAGGCTGCCACTGTTGCTGTATCCAGGCTGTCACTGTTGCTGTATCCAGGCTGCCACTGTTGCTGTATCCAGGCTGTCACTGTTGCTGTATCCAGGCGGCCACTGTTGCTGTATCCTGGCTGCCACTGTTGCTGTATCCAGGCGGCCACTGTTGCTGTATCCTGGCTGCCACTCTTTACTGTTGCTGTATCCTGGCTGCCACTGTTGCTGTATCTTGGCTGCCACTCTTTACTGTTGCTGTATCTTGGCTGCCACTCTTTACTGTTACTGTATCCAGGCTGCCACTGTTGCTGTATCTTGGCTGCCACTCTTTACTGTTGCTGTATCCAGGCTGCCACTCTTGACTGTTGCTGTATCCAGGCTGCCACTCTTGACTGTTGCTGTATCCAGGCTGCCACTCTTGACTGTTGCTGTATCCAGGCTGCCACTCTTGACTGTTGCTGTATCCAGGCTGCCACTCTTGACTGTTGCTGTATCCAGGCTGCCACTCTTGACTGTTGCTGTATCCAGGCTGCCACTCTTGACTGTTGCTGTATCCAGGCTGCCACTCTTGACTGTTGCTGTATCCAGGCTGCCACTCTTGACTGTTGCTGTATCCAGGCTGCCACTCTTGACTGTTGCTGTATCCAGGCTGCCACTCTTGACTGTTGCTGTATCCAGGCTGCCACTCTTGACTGTTGCTGTATCCAGGCTGCCACTGTTGCTGTATCCAGGCTGCCACTGTTGCTGTATCCAGGCTATCACTGTTGCTGTATCCAGGCGGCCACTGTTGCTGTATCCAGGCTGCCACTGTTGCTGTATCCTGGCTGCCACTGTTGCTGTATCCTGGCTGCCACTGTTGCTGTATCCAGGCTGCCACTGTTGCTGTATCCTGGCTGCCACTGTTGCTGTATCCTGGCTGCCACTGTTGCTGTATCCTGGCTGCCACTGTTGCTGTATCCTGGCTGCCACTGTTGCTGTATCCAGGCTGCCACTGTTGCTGTATCCTGGCTGCCACTGTTGCTGTATCCTGGCTGCCACTGTTGCTGTATCCTGGCTGCCACTGTTGCTGTATCCAGGCTGCCACTGTTGCTGTATCCAGGCTGCCACTGTTGCTGTATCCTGGCTGCCACTGTTGCTGTATCCTGGCTGCCACTGTTGCTGTATCCTGGCTGCCACTGTTGCTGTATCCTGGCTGCCACTGTTGCTGTATTCAGAATGTGAGATGTACAAAGGCTTCTGGTGTTTCATGGGGGGAATTTCCTCACAATTAAGAGCGGAAGTTGATACAGCTTCTCAAATATCTGTAACCAGCTGACATTATGAGGTGTGCAGGAGAGATGTGCTTGTTGGTGTACACATCTCCTCTCAGGTCTGACGAAGACCTTAGGTACCTTCTGTAATGCTTAGTATGCTGCCGCTCACAGGAGGAGTATGGGGTGCACAATACAGCCACTCACAGGAGGAGTATGGGGTGCACAATACTACCACTCACAGGAGGAGTATGGGGTGCACAATACTACCACTCAAAGGAGGAGTATGGGGTGCACAATACTACCACTCACAGGAGGAGTATGGGGTGCACAATACTACCACTCACAGGAGGAGTATGGGGTGCACAATACTACCACTCACAGGAGGAGTATGGGGTGCACAATACAGCCACTCACAGGAGGAGTATGGGGTGCACAATACTACCACTCACAGGAGGAGTATGGGGTGCACAATACAGCCACTCACAGGAGGAGTATGGGGTGCACAATACAGCCACTCACAGGAGGAGTATGGGGTGCACAATACTACCACTCACAGGAGGAGTATGGGGTGCACAATACTACCACTCACAGGAGGAGTATGGGGTGCACAATACTACCACTCACAGGAGGAGTATGGGGTGCACAATACTACCACTCACAGGAGGAGTATGGGGTGCACAATACAGCCACTCACAGGAGGAGTATGGGGTGCACAATACAGCCACTCACAGGAGGAGTATGGGGTGCACAATACTACCACTCACAGGAGGAGTATGGGGTGCACAATACTACCACTCACAGGAGGAGTATGGGGTGCACAATACAGCCACTCACAGGAGGAGTATGGGGTGCACAATACAGCCACTCACAGGAGGAGTATGGGGTGCACAATACAGCCACTCACAGGAGGAGTATGGGGTGCACAATACTACCACTCACAGGAGGAGTATGGGGTGCACAATACT
This sequence comes from Procambarus clarkii, assembly GCF_040958095.1. Classification (NCBI taxonomy): domain Eukaryota; kingdom Metazoa; phylum Arthropoda; class Malacostraca; order Decapoda; family Cambaridae; genus Procambarus; species Procambarus clarkii. The sequence continues at coordinate 23,472,943 of NC_091208.1, read as the reverse complement.
ACCACTCACAGGAGGAGTATGGGGTGCACAATACAGCCACTCACAGGAGGAGTATGGGGTGCACAATACAGCCACTCACAGGAGGAGTATGGGGTGCACAATACTACCACTCACAGGAGGAGTATGGGGTGCACAATACTACCACTCACAGGAGGAGTATGGGGTGCACAATACTACCACTCACAGGAGGAGTATGGGGTGCACAATACAACCACTCACAGGAGGAGTATGGGGTGCACAGTATTCTATCACAGGAGGAGTATGGGGTGCACAATACAGCCACTCACAGGAGGAGTATGGGGTGCACAATAAACTAGTAGCCTCCGTCAACAACAATAAAAAAAACCTTCCCGAGCCTCACTGCTGCTGACTGTGAGTGCATGTGAGTGCATGAGGCCATGACTGTGAGGTGAGTGCATGAGTACAAGTAGTTCACTGTAACCTTGCCTGTGTTCTAGGAGTGAAGTTGGTAGCTTCCCCAGGCGGTATTGTGTGGCCCGAGAGCTAGAGTCCGTTCCCAGCCCTTGTCCTGCCATCTACCGGTGGGGTGGGCAGCTGGTGGGCAGCCGCCAGGGGAGTTACTCATCCCAGTCGACAGATACTACGGGTCGTGACAGGCAGTGTGTGTGTGTATGTGTCCCGGTGTGTATGTGTTCCTGACAGGCCCAGACGGGGCGGAATATGTAAACATTACATATAAACATAGTGGTACATATACAGTGTTATGTGTTAACGAGGAGCTACATCTCGCTTCTTCTTAGTCACTGACAGGTAAGCACAGACACAAGGGAATATAGAATGTGTTAGACTAGTGTTATTCTGAAGGCGAGGCTTAGGAGCTGAAGCCTGACCCGAGGGCGAGGTTCAAGAGCTGAAGCTCGACTTGAGGGCGAGGTTCTAGAGCTGAAGCTCGACCTGAGGGCGAGGCTTAAGAGCTGAAGCTCGACCTGGTGGCGAGGTTCAAGAGCTGAAGCTCGACCTGGTGGCGAGGTTCAAGAGCTGAAGCTAGACCTGGTGGCGAGGTTCAAGAGCTGAAGCTCGACCTGGTGGCGAGGTTCGAGAGCTGAAGCTCGACCTGAGGGGGAGGTTCAAGAGCTGAAGCTCGACCTGAGGGGGAGGTTCAAGAGCTGAAGCTCGACCTGAGGGGGAGGCTTAAGAGCTGAAGCTCGAGGCTTAAGAGCTGAAGCTCGACCTGAGGGCGAGGCTTAAGAGCTGAAGCTCGAGGCTTAAGAGCTGAAGCTCGACCTGGTGGCGAGGTTCAAGAGCTGAAGCTCGACCTGGTGGCGAGGTTCAAGAGCTGAAGCTCGACCTGGTGGCGAGGTTCAAGATCTGAAGCTCGACCTGGTGGCGAGGTTCAAGAGCTGAAGCTCGACCTGACGGCGAGGTTCAAGAGCTGAAGCTCGAGCTGAAGGCGAGGCTCAAGAGCTGAAGCTCGAGCTGAAGGCGAGGCTTAAGAGCTGAAGCTCGACCCCTGCCAGCACATGGAGCACACGGACCAGATTCACGAAAGCACTTACGAACGTGTACATCTTTCTTCCATCTTTGACGGCTTTGGTTACATTTATTAAACAGTTTATAAGCATGAAAACTTGCCAATCAACTGTTGTTATTGTTATAAACAGCCTCCTGGGGCTTCGGAGCTCATTGTTTAATAATTGTAAACAAAGCCGCCAAAGAGTGAGAAAAGATGTACAGGTTCGTAAGTGTTTGCGTAAGCGCTTTCGTGAATCTGGCACCGGGACACAAACCAGCGAACCAGCGCCATAAAATTGGGTGATTGAGTAGGACTTGAGGCGGTGGGTGAGGTTATCTGGTGACAACACGTCCAGCCGTCCTCCTAACCTGCCGGAGTTAAGGCTCTGCTCTCCTGGTAACCCAGGAGGACGTCAGGGGCCATCAGCGACGACTGTCACATCACCTCTCCCTCTGTAAATGATTCCCTACACCCTCTGTAAACACCCCCCCCCCGTAAGCACCTCCCCCTCCCCCTCCCCGTAAGCACCCCCCCCCGTAAACACCACCCCCCGTAAACACCCCCCCTCCCCGTAAACAACCCCCCCCCCCGTAAACACCCCCCTCCCCCGTAGACGCCCCCCCTCCCCCGTAGACGCCCCTCCTCCCCTGTAAACACCCCCCTCCCCCGTAGACACCCCCCTCCCCCGTAGACACCCCCCCTCCCCCGTAAACACCCCCCCTCCCCCGTAAACACCCCCCCTCCCCTGTAAACACCCCCCCTCCCATGTAAACACCCCCCTCCCCCGCCACCACTCGCTTTTAAACAAGGACACTCACCATTCACAATTTGTCACGCTGAACAACGTTAGTTGACGAGCACTGCCACACTCCCCCCCCCTCCCCCCTTCCCAGGCACCTCCCCAGTCATCCTCCCCCCTCCCCCAGGCAACCTCCTCCCCCCAGGCCACCTCCCCCCCCAGCATGGCGTCACATGTAGTGTCCAGGAATTTTTAATAGTTTAGAAGAACGTAATTTCAAATTTTTTAATGATTCCCCAGACCAAACTTACCAAAGTTTCCATGTCTTCATGCCTCTGTGTGTCCTCGTGTCTTCCCCCCCCCCCTACACACGTGTCCTCGTGTCTTCCCCCCCCCTACACACGTGTCCTCGTGTCTTCCCCCCCCCCCACACACGTGTCCTCGTGCCCCCCCCCCACACGTGTCCTCGTGCCCCCCCACACGTGTCCTTCCCCCCCCCCTCACCTCATTCCTCGCCTGCCTGAAGGTCTGTGACTCAGCGTTAACTAGACAGACGTATTGAGGCATTCACAATTCGATACAGGTGAGCGGCTGGGGTCCTCCCCCACCTGCAGTGGCCTCACCTGTCCTCCCCATCCTTCCCCCAACCCTCACCTGTCCTCCCCATCCTTCCCCCAACCCTCACCTGTCCTCCCCATCCTTCCTCCAACCCCCACCTGTCCTCCCCATCCTTCCCCTAACTCTCACCTGTCCTCCCCATCCTTCCTCCAACCCCCACCTGTCTTCCCCATCCTTTCTCCAACCCCCACCTGTCTTCCCCATCCTTCCCCAACCCTCACCTGTCCTCCCCATCCTTCCTCCTACCCCCACCTGTCCTCCCCATCCTTCCCCTAACTCTCACCTGTCCTCCCCATCCTTCCTCCAACCCCCACCTGTCTTCCCCATCCTTTCTCCAACCCCCACCTGTCTTCCCCAACCCTCACCTGTCCTCCCCATCCTTCTCCAACTTTTCCGACGGCTTCCCAAATTAGGACTCCAATTGTGCTAAATTCCCTCATCTGGATTCTGCCCGCATTACTAGTAGCCCATCTCCCCCCCCCCCATGCCCTGCCCCCCTGCCCTGCCTGCCCCCTCCCCTGCCCCTGAACGCCATTGCTCCAAATTGGGTAAAATAGGAGTGATCCTGTGTCGGGCGGGGCGTACCGGTGGTGGGGAGGGCGCTGGACCACACGGCTCCCTGAGACCCAAGTTACCCCTCCGTGTGGAGGAGGTGGCCGCCCTTATAGTCCTCCAGGAGCACACTCCTCACCCCTCGGCTCCCATCTCTAGCACACCTGGAATTTTGATTGTTGTGGTTACCTGTGTTGCCTGTCTTCACCTGTGTTGCCTGTCTTTACCTGTGTTGCCTGTCTTCACCTGTGTTGCCTGTCTTTACCTGTGTTGCCTGTCTTTACCTGTGTTGCCTGTCTTCACCTGTGTTGCCTGTCTTCACCTGTGTTGCCTGTCTTCACCTGTGTTGCCTGTCATTACCTATGTTAGGCTTTGTTATATTTGGTTTACCTGCATTGTTCGTTGGTATTTTCGTGTTGCTGGATATTGTGTTGCCTGCAGTGTGGTGTTGCTTGTAACACACTGCACTTGTTAACTACTCTGGCACTGGAGAAGTTCTTTCTAACATCCCTGTGGCTCATTTGGGTACTCAGTCTCCACCTGTCCCCCCCCTTGCACACGGGTGGAAACTGGCACAGTTCCTGCTGCTGCTGCTTCGTCCACTGCTGATTCGCGGTGCTGGGATCCTCCGCGGTGCTGGGATCCTCCGCGGTGCTGGGATCCTCCGCGGTGCTGGGATCCTCCGCGGTGCTGGGATCCTCCGCGGTGCTGGGATCCTCCGCGGTGCTGGGATCCTCCGCGGTGCTGGGATCCTCCGCGGTGCTGGGATCCTCCGCGGTGCTGGGATCCTCCGCGGTGCTGGGATCCTCCGCGGTGCTGGGATCCTCCGCGGTGCTGGGATCCTCCGCGGTGCTGGGATCCTCCGCAGTGCTGGGATCCTCCAGGGTGCTGGGATCCTCCAGGGTGCTGGGATCCTCCGCGGTGCTGGGATCCTCCGCGGTGCTGGGATCCTCCGCGGTGCTGGGATCCTCCGCGGTGCTGGGATCCTCCGCGGTGCTGGGATCCTCCGCGGTGCTGGGATCCTCCGCGGTGCTGGGATCCTCCGCGGTGCTGGGATCCTCCACGGTGCTGGGATCCTCCAGGGTGCTGGGATCCTCCAGGGTGCTGGGATCCTCCACGGTGCTGGGATCCTCCACGGTGCTGGGATCCTCCACGGTGCTGGGATCCTCCACGGTGCTGGGATCCTCCACGGTGCTGGGATCCTAACACACTGACCGACCGCCTCCGTCTCCAACAAGAAACAAGCGGACCGTTACCTTCCAAAGATTTCTCTGGGTTCATCCTCCACATTTTCTCCGACATTTGTGTGTTGTGGTATTAGGGAGACGTTACCTGACTGGCCTGTCAGTGACGGAAAAATTTATTGTTCATCTCTCATCAACAACAGTATTCAGTTGCCTCGCCTGAGCTCTTTTTCCTCCAAGACTCTTAGATGATGACTCTCTCTCTCTCCTCTCTCTCTGTCCTCTCTCTGTCTCTCTCTCTCCTCTCTCTCTCTCTCTCTCTCTCTCTCTCTCTCTCTCTCTCTCTCTCTCTCTCTCTCTCTCTCTCTCTCTCTCTCTCTCTCTCTCTCTCTCTCTCTCTCTCTCTCTCTCCCCCCCCCCCCCCAAGCCCCCACCTACTCCAATATGCGGGGCCGGCCCAGGTAGCCAGAATCTTCGCTGTGAATTAGATCAGCCAAGCAGTTAATGACACACTCGCTCTGCTTATCAAGCAGGTGGGGTTTGTGGAAGGTGGGGGGCGGGGTAGGGGTTGCCTGACCACCTTGCCTCTATCCCCTCTCATCCTAACTCCTCATCACCTCCTGGCCGCATGCGACTTGCGTACCAGTAGCCGCTTCCCGCATGCGGATAGGACTTCGGCAAAGGGGTCCTTCCTGACTAATGATTTTAACTGGATGGGACGTGAGGCGAGTAGCAAAGTCAGGCAAAAATGCAGCTCTTGCTCGGACTAGCTTCAACCTTCTTGAAGTGGAATCTCAGACTGTCCCAGAGGGCCCGTCTCGCCCGTCTCGTCTGTCCCAGAGGGCCCGTCTCGCCTGTCCCAGGGGCCCCCGTCTCGCCTGTCCCAGGGGCCCCCGTCTCGCCTGTCCCAGGGGGACTAGACGGTAGAGCGACGGCCTCGCTTTTTGCAGGTCTGCGTTCAATCCCCGACCGTCCAAGTGATTGGGGTCCCATTCTTTTTCTCAGTCCTATCCTAAATCCTTGTCTCCTCATCCCTTCTAAGGTATATGTAGTTTGTATAGGCTTAGCGCTTTCTCCTGGCAATGTGAGCTGCAGGTGCAGACTACGCCAAAGGTGCAGACCATACCAAAAGGTGCATACCACACCAAAAGGTGCATACCTTACCAAAAGGTGCATACCACACCAAAAGGTGCAGCCCACACCAAAGGTGCAGCCCACACCAAAGGTGCAGACTACACCAAAGGTGCAGACTACACCAAAGGTGCAGACTACACCAAAGGTGCAGACTACACCAAAGGTGCAGACTACACCAAAGGTGCAGACTACACTAAAGGTGCAGACTACACCAAAGGTGCAGACTACACCAAAGGTGCAGACTACACCAAAGGTGCAGACTACACCAAAGGTGCAGACTACACCAAAGGTGCAGACCGCACCATCTGGACGCTGACCTCTCACCTCTATAGTGATAACTACACACATTAGGTTACCTCTTATCGTTGAATGGGAGACACAGAGCTGAGGTGCACACCTTGTGACGTGTATAAAGGATGGAGCTGGGTACCTCCAAAGCTGGTGAGGCGAGTGAACATGTACTCGAGTGGTGAGGCGAGTGAACATGTACTCGAGCTAGTGAGGCAAGTCGACATGTACTCGCGCGGTGAGGCGAGTCAACGTGTACTCGTGCTTATCGCCGTGCAAGTAGGGAAGTCATTGCAATGTGTTGCAACACTTGCCGGGTCAAGGGTGCACTCACTGTCGGAACCTAGTGACAGGAGACTCATCTGTTGCTCATGTGCAACATGAGCAACCGAGCACCTGTTAAGTTTGCACTCTCGCAGTAAGGGATATTGCAAATAATTGATGAATATAATACTATACCAGGAGTAATAATGATTACATTTGCAATAATAGATTATCGCAGGAAATGATGAACAGGTCACCAGTTGATTAGGTTCACACCCTCGCTTGTCCTGATGGTGTGTTCACCTTACCTTACCTTACCTTACCTTACAGTGATGATAGGTAAGGTAAGGTACCTTACCTGTCTGCTCATTGTTCCCCGGCTAATTAGCCTTGTAGAGCTAATTATCATTTAGTCAGTCGTCTTATTCTGACTCTTTTATTCCTTCTTTTCTTTCTGCAATTGTCAGCGATTTTTTTCTGTTTGTGTAAATATTTTGTCGAATGAAAAGGGACGACGATCTTTAGGAAGTTCCGTATGGAGTGAGAAGCCTCCTCTTCCCCCCAGAGAGTCCTTGTGTGTAGTGGATGATCCATCCTCTCTCCCTCCAGAGTCCTTGTGTGGAGCGGAAGGTCCTCCTCCACCTCCAGGGGGTCGTGTGGAGAGCAAGGTCCTCCTCCACCTCCAGGGGGTCGTGTGGAGCGGAAGGTCCTCCTCCACAATAAGGTGCGTGTGTGCCGCTGCAGGAGTCCTCACCAATCAACTGTCCACTCCATCGCGCGTCACACAGATGCTGAAAAGATTGGCCCGAACATTTAGCAATCAAACCTGAGTAATTCGACAGTGGAATTGCAAATGAAAGTTATTTTCTTGCCCTGCCGAGAGAAGCGCAAATAAGAGATGCCTTCCAATTATACTTTATCAAACCTCTATCGACGCTAATGATGCAATCAAGACTCATCAATTTCAACCCAAGCAACTCGCTATATTGTAGCAAAAAAAAAAAAAACTCAAAAAAACTGGATTCTGAGCTGCCGTGAGAGAATGAGTGAGTGCCGGTGGAGCAGACTCCGGCCGCTGCTTTCTCTGACAATATCCTGACGTTCAGATCGTGAAGAGGTCGAAGGTCAATCACGAATACTTTTTTTGGCTGGATATGAAGCCCCGCTCAAGCAGGAGGTGGAGGGGGGGGGGGGTGTTTATCTAAATGTGCGGGTCAGAAGGCCACAATGTCAGAGAGTAGTTAATTAAATGAAGAAAAACAGGATGTGTAAGCTTGTCTAGAGGGAAGGAGGAGGGTAGACAATGTGATGGGTAGGTGAGGTAAACAAGATGGGCAGAAGTAAACAAGGTAGAGGAGCTCGAACAAGGTAAGGGAGTGGGATCCTAAACAAGGTGGAGACGGGGGAGAGTAAGCAAAGTGGAAGGGGAAGACAAGTTGGAGGGGGGTGTAGACAAGGTGAAGGAGGGGGGGGTAGACAAGGTGAAGGGGGAGGGGGTAGACAAAGTAAAGGAAGGGGGGGTAGACAAGGTGAAGGGGGGGTAGACAAGGTGAAGGGGGGGTAGACAAGGTGAAGGGGGGGTAGACAAGGTGAAGGGGGGGTAGACAAGGTGAAGGGGGGGTAGACAAGGTGAAGGGGGGTAGACAAGGTGAAGGGGGGGTAGACAAGGTGAAGGGGGGGTAGACAAGGTGAAGGGGGGGTAGACAAGGTGAAGGGGGGTAGACAAGGGGAAGGGGGGTAGACAAGGGGAAGGGGGGTAGACAAGGTGAAGGGGGGGTAGACAAGGTGAAGGGGAGTAGACAAGGTGAAGGGCGGGTAGACAAGGTGAAGGGGGGGTAGACAAGGTGAAGGGGAGTAGACAAGGTGAAGGGGGGGTAGACAAGGTGAAGGGGGGGGAGGTAATCAAGACGGGGGTTAAACAAGGCGGTGAATCACAGGGTTACACAACAAGCAGTCAGGCCAGACCAACCTGGAGTATGGACATGTAGAATACATCCCATGAACAGCAGTTGGCAGCGTCCCTGCACGGTCCCACGGTGGTGGCAGCGTCCCTGCTCGGTCCCACGGTGGTGGCAGCGTCCCTGCTCGGTCCCACGGTGGTGGCAGCGTCCCTGCACGGTCCCACGGTGGTGGCAGCGTCCTTGCTCGGTCCCACGGTGTTGGCAGCGTCCCTGCTCGGTCCCACGGTGTTGGCAGCGTCCCTGCTCGGTCCCACGGGGGTGGCAGCGTCCCTGCTCGGTCCCACGGTGGTGGCAGCGTCCCTGCTCGGTCCCACGGTGGTGGCAGCGTCCCTGCTCGGTCCCACGGTGGTGGCAGCGTCCCTGCTCGGTCCCACGGGGGTGGCAGCGTCCCTGCTCGGTCCCACGATGGTGGCAGCGTCCCCGGGTGACGCCGGGTACCTCCCGGGGATGGCACCAAGGTTAAGGCCTCGGTCAGCACAATATTAACGTGTCAAACAAAGGGTCGACGCGGGCAATCCATCATGAATTATTTCTTTAGTTTACTTATTGGTCGATGATGTGTTACCGGAGACACCTTTGTCTCTAGTAAACTGTTTACTTGTTTACCGTCCAAGTGATGTTTACCGTCTCGACACCCTCGTCCACACCTGTCGTCTCGACACCCTAGTCCACACCTGTCGTCTCAGCACCCTAGTCCACACCTGTCGTCTCAGCACCCTAGTCCACACCTGTCGTCTCAGCACCCTAGTCCACACCTGTCGTCTCAGCACCCTAGTCCACACCTGTCGTCTCAGCACCCTAGTCCACACCTGTCGTCTCAGCACCCTAGTCCACACCTGTCGTCTCAGCACCCTAGTCCACACCTGTCGTCTCAGCACCCTAACCCACACCTGTCTTCTCAACACCCTAACCCACACCTGTCGTCTCAACACCCTAGTCCACACCTGTCGTCTCAGCACCCTAGCCCACACCTGTCGTCTCGACACCCTAGCCCACACCTGTCGCCTCAATGTAACACCCTTATAATAACGTATGAGGTCAACGCTGCTGTTACTATGGATAATAAAGTTAATCTTATCCACACCAATTTGTAACCTCATTAATTATCGTTAACATCACATGTGTACAACCTGGCGGGCCAGCAGGGTTCACCCTGACAGTCGGCGCCTGTCAGCCTGTTAACTGTCAGTCTGAGAGCAACCAACCGTACAGAGGCTGTCTGAAGGTTAGATATATGAAAAAGATATTTATATAATACCACCAACTGGAGCAGTAAAATAGGTACCTGGGTGTTAGTCAGCTGTCACGGGCTGCTTCATGGGGGGTGGAGGCCTGGTCGAGGACCGGGCCGCGGGGACACTAAAAAGCCCCGAAATCATCTCAAGATAACCTCAAGATAACTGATGTTCATCTGGCGGCACCAACTCCACTGTAACACTGATATGTAATTACTAAGTTATCGTACACTCGAGTAGATAGTTCCACAACCTCAAAATAGGCTTTTAGAAAAACTCCTGATAATTACTTTGACTAATTATGAGTTATCAATTACCGTAGTTGTTGATAATTACAGATGTTATTAATTCACTTAGAAAATCAAGACCCAAGTCGGCTCAAAGATTAATGATAGGATTCATTCTCTAAATTGCCAATTAAAACTTTACAGTTCAAAATTATTAATAAGGATCAGTGATATCCTGTTGTAACATCCTACACAAGAGACAAATGGTGTTTTCAAATACTAACAAGAGCAACAGTGACCTTATCCGTCCCGTTCTTGGACTCTTGAACACACTTTCCGCACTATAATGATCCAGCTCACACTAAACATTACTTAAGAATCATTCCAGGCCTGCTATGACACTCCACTTACACTGCACTTAAGGCCCCATCCCCCCCCCCCCGTCACACAAGGGCCAGTCACCGAACCTTGACACACTTTTACAAGTTGATAGACGAAACATTTCCACGATAAGCATGGTGCCTGGACACCGTCTCTGAACGTGAACACTCATAGTCACCCAGCCATAGTTACACCATCACCCTGGTCCTCACCAAGTGACCAACAATGTTCTGTGTTGCAGGTCATGGGGGGACCTCAGTGCCACCGCCTCCCTGGCACCAGGTGCCGGCGACCACCGCTGCCAACAGCATCAGGTAAGTGTACTCACTGGTACAAATTGGTGGACCAGTTGGTGTCCTCTATCAGTGTGGTGGTAGTGGGGGAGGTGACCACAGTGCCGTGGTGGCAGTGGGGGAGGTGACCACAGTGCCGTGGTGGCAGTGGGGGAGGTGACCACAGTGCCGTGGTGGCAGTGGGGGAGGTGACCACAGTGCCGTGGTGGCAGTGGGGGAGGTGACCACAGTGCCGTGGTGGCAGTGGTGGCAGTGGGGGAGGTGACCACACTACCATATTTTTCTGTCGACTGGGCCAAGCCTCTTCCCTGTCCAACCAACACCGCGTTTTCTATTTGAATTGCAAGTTTCTCTGTGACGTGTTGGGGTAGGGGAGGGGTTGGGGAGGGACTGGGGAGGGACTGGGGAGGGGTGGGGAAGGGCGATGCTAAACAGCGAGGGATTGGGTGATTAATGTGTGGTTGTATAATAGATTAAACCAATGCTTGCAGTGGCAGTTCCTGTCTGTGGTCACTTGTTCATATTAAAGTTTTAGTATTTGTGCCTGCAAGATCGAGCATAGCTCTTGGACCCCGCCTCTCAAACCGTCACAATCGATCTGTTTTCCCACTACCATTTCTAGTACTCATCTCCCCCTCTCCTCCTCTCCTCTTTCTCTCTCTCTCTCTCTTACTCTCTCTCTCTTACTCTCTCTCTCTTACTCTCTCTCTCTTACTCTCTCTCTCTCTCTCTCTCTCTCTCTCTCTCTCACTCTTACTCTCTCTCACTCTTTCTCTCTCTCTCTCTCTCTCACACACACGCACACACACACACACACACACACACACACACACACACACACACACACACACACACACACACACACACACACACACACACACACACACACACACACACAAAAGCGGCTGAGAGGCGGGACCGAAGAGCCAAAGCTCAACCCCCGCAAGCACAACTAGGTGAATACACCGCGGTGGGCCTCGCAGCTGAGTGGGCAGCGCTGTGGGGACGTAGTCCTAACGGCCCAGGCTCGATTCCCGGGAGAGGCAGAAACAAAGGGGCTGAGTTATTCACCCTCGTGCCCCTGTTCACCCAGCAGTAAATATGTACCTGCTTCCTAGGGATGCGTATGTGAGTGTAAGAGAAATATATGTAGTTTATTACATATATTAGAAATATGAAGTGAACACTTTTCTCTCATGTTAAACAAGTAATATTAGGCAGATTATATGTAGGAGTATATATAGATTATATATATAGATTATATATATAGATTATATATATATATATATATATATATATATATATATAGATTATATATAAATATATATATATATATATATATATATATATATATATAGATTATATATATATATATATATATATATATATATATATATATATATATATATATATATAGATTATATATATAGATTATATATATATATATATATATATATATATATATATATATATATAGATTATATATATATATATATATATATATATATATATATATATATATATATAGTATATTATATACAGCACCCAGCGTTCTGGACAATATAATAAAGATTATTGTTGCGTGAATTACAATGATCTACTCACGGGCTCGCCATAGCCCGTGCTACTTTGGAACTGTTGTTCCGCGTAGCTGAATCTATAACAACAACAACAACAACAACAACAACAACAACAACAACAACAACAACAACAACATACAATCATCATTCCTGCCATGAAAAGTTGCATGAGCAACCTCACCTCTTACAGAGAACGTCGCATTTCGAGCGTAGGCGTTACATGAGGCCAAAAATTATCGTGCTAGAAAATGAAAGCGACCGGCGAAAGTGACGGACTGTCCCGTTTTCTGTTCTGGGTCCTCTGGCAGGTTAGGATAAGGGCACTTTACATTAGCCGTTTTTTTGACGTTGGGGATATTTTAGGGGGAGGAGGAGCTGGTGTAAGCGTGGCAGACGAGAGTGACTAGTGTGAGACGCCCCACGCGGCGAGAAATTCCCTCACGCTTGGGTAGTATTAGCATGAGAGGCGGCGAGTGTGTGAATGTGGTGAGTCGCTGACCGCAGCTCCAAGATGGTCCAGCACACAGAGGCGCTAGCAAGCCGCTCCTCTTGTACCATATATTGTCCCAGCCTCTGTCTCAGCCTCTGTCCCAGCCCCCTGTCTCAGCGTCCGTCTCAGTCCCTGTCTCAGCCTCTGCCTCAGCCCCCGTCCCAGCCCCCGTCCCAGCCCCCGACCCAGCACCCGTTCCAGCCCCTGTCCCAGCCCCCCGTCTCAGCCCCCGTCCCTGTCTCCTCCGTCCCAGCGCCCGTCCCAGCACCGTCCCAGCCCCCGTCCCAGCACCCGTCCCAGCACCCGTCCCAGCCCCCGTCCCAGCACCCGTCCCAGCCCCCGTCCCAGCACCGTTCCAGCACCGTCCCAGCCCCCGTCCCAGCACCCGTCCCAGCACCGTCCCAGCCCCCGTCCCAGCGTCAGTCTGAGCACACAAGTAATGGTAATAGACACGTTATCCCGGGTCGGTCGTGAATGCAGATGCAGGTGTTAATGATTCAGATCAGCGGTAGTGTTGGTATAGGTGAAGGTTGGTAACCCTGGCGGCGCCCTCAAACAGGTGTTGATGGAGCTGTAACACCTTTGTCATAGTGCGCCGGGGTACACCTGCACCTCTGTGAAGATGTTCACAGGTGTTGGTATGCATGTGTATTGAAGAGGTCAGGGTCACACTCACTCACACACACACACACACACACACACACACACACACACACACACACACACACACACACACACACACACACTCACTCACTCACTCACTCACTCACTCACACACTCACACACTCACACACTCACACACTCACACACTCACACACTCACACACTCACACACTCACACTCTCACACTCTCACACTCTCACACTCTCACACTCTCACACTCTCACACTCTCACACTCTCACACTCTCACACTCTCACACTCACTCACTCACTCACTCACTCACTCACTCACTCACTCACTCACTCACTCACTCACTCACACTCACACTCACACTCACACGCACACGCGCGCACACTCACACACTCACACACTCACACACTCACACACTCACACACTCACACACTCACACACACACACACACACACCTTCATTCTACTTGTTTACTTCTTCTAAGTTAAAGTTCCTCACTCCCTCCCCCCCCCCCGGGGGTTGCCACGGGGATGAGAGGGTTGCCACAGGGAAACTTAGAGTCAAGGCAAAATGATAAGTTAAGGGGAATGTTCCAGAAGGAGAGATGGAGATAATTCAAAGCACAGTTTTCAAGCAGCTTATCTCAGCAGCGGCAGCAGCGGCAGCGGCGGCGGGAATCACTTCACTAGGCAGCTGACATTTGGGAAGCCGGGGCCCAGGAACTAACGCACATCCTTCTCTTAAGGTTATCTTGCGATGATTTCGGGGCTTTAGTGTCCCCGCGGCCCGATCCTCGACCAGGCCTCCACCCCAGGAAGCAGCCCATGACAGCTGACTAAGACCCAGGTACCTATTTTACTGCTAGGTAACAGGGGCATAGGGTGAAAGAAACTCTGCCCATTGCTTCTCGCCGGCGCCCGGGATCGAACCCAGGACCACAAGTCCAGCGTGCTGTCCGCTCGGCCGACCGGCTTTCCTTGTGTGGAATTTTTTTTTTATTCCAGCTATTAATAATTATATTGTGTAGGTGTCCTTGTAGACCATTGGTCAATACTGACGCGGCAGTTGCCACAGCTTGTGTGTTCAGTGGTCCTGAATCACAGTTGATCTGTGCTTGTAGCGCCAGCAACAGCCTCCTTGGTCACCCTGGTCACCTTTACAATCTCCTTCATAGCTCTCCCTCACAAAGTACACTATCACCGGGGGGGGGGGTGGGGGGGAAGCGCCAAGCCATTACGACTATACAGCACTGGGAAGGGGTCAGGATAAGGATTTGGGATGGGACGGAGGGAAGGAATGGTGCCCAACCACTTGGACGGTCGGGGATTGAACGCCGATTTGCAGGAAGCAAGACCGTCGCCGCTCTACCGTCCAGCCCAAGTGGTTGGGATCCTCACAAGATTTTCGCACAGAAGCGATTGAGGATCGAATTTGCGAGTCACATATGAATTGAAGTTTGTTTTTGCAGTAGTGCTTCGTGGGCCTGGGGCTCGAACCCTGGAGCACCTGGGGGTAACAGCCACCAGACGCCATCATTCACACAGTTATCCTTATATGTTGTCGCCGACAGAAAACGGAGTCCGGGTAGATATTTACGCCTCGCCTCACCGGACAAGATAAGTATCCCAGAAGACGCCGCTTGTGAACTCAAGTGCCTCCTTGAGCTTGTTAAGTGACTGTTTATAGTCCAGTACCAGGAGGAAGTGGGGGGGGAGGGTAGTGGATCAACTGGTTCATTATTGACATCAATTTTGTCACCAGAGATGACACCCATTCCTCCTCCCCCCCCCCTCCCCCCTGGGGTCACCTGAACGGTCTCCTCAGACATAGTATGTCTTAACTGACCATTATAACGCTCCCTTAACAACACATCCCTCACAGTGCCACCGCCAGCCACCACAGTTCAGTGTGTCAAGATACACGCCACATCAGACTTATTAAAAGAAGACTGTCTATTTTAATGTGCAAGCAGCATTTTAGGGGATGAGGAGGGGGAGATGGAGAGGGGAGAGAGGGAGGGGGTGAGAGAGAGAGGGAGGGTGAGAGAGAGGGAGAGGGGGTGAGAGAGAGGGTGGGAGAGAGAGAGGGGGGCCCTGGCACCCCATCAGTAACCAGAGCAGCAGTCTCCGTTGATACTATGCAAGTAAAGTGGGGTCAGACAAGGACCTTCATTCACTTAGTGTTGCGGGAGGCAAGGTTAATGTCTCTCTGCTTGCTACCGTGTCTGTGGCTCTGGTGCTGGTCAGTGTCTGTGGCTCTGGTGGTGGTCAGTGTCTGTGGCTCTGGTGGTGGTCAGTGTCTGTGGCTCTGGTGGTGGTCAGTGTCTGTGGGTCTGGTGGTGGTCAGTGTCTGTGGCTCTGGTGGTGGTCAGTGTCTGTGGCTCTGATGCTGGTCAGTGTCTGTGGCTCTGGTGGTGGTCAGTGTCTGTGGCTCTGGTGGTGGTCAGTGTCTGTGGCTCTGGTGGTGGTCAGTGTCTGTGGCTCTGGTGGTGGTCAGTGTCTGTGGCTCTGGTGGTGGTCAGTGTCTGTGGCTCTGGTGGTGGTCAGTGTCTGTGGCTCTGGTGGTGGTCAGTGTCTGTGGGGTCTGACGCAAGGCAACATTATGGGCGGGGATTTAGAGTAACAATCTTTGCTGGAAAACTTTTAGCAAAGTAAAAGAAGTGTTGTCAAGTTTCACCTCAGAGTGTTGTGACAGACAGACAGGTAATATATTTTCAACAAATTCCTCATTACCCCCTACTCTTGCGACCTTAGTGGTCCCCCCTTCTCCCCCTCCTACTCTCTCTCCCCCTTCCCCCACTTCCATTCCTCCCCCCACCCCCCTACCCTCAGCTCCAGTGCTCTACTGGCTCTACACACAACCGTCTGACAGGAGAGTGTAGACCTCGATGCTCATCACAACACACTCGCTGCCTGTCACACTTGAGCCTTGCCTGCTCCTGGAGGAGGGGGAGACCTGCCTGCTCCTGGAGGAGGAGGAGCCCTGCCTGCTCCTGGAGGAGGAGGAGCCCTGCCTGCTCCTGGAGGAGGAGGAGCCCTGCCTGCTCCTGGAGGAGGAGGAGCCCTGCCTGCTCCTGGAGGAGGAGACCTGCCTGCTCCTGGAGGAGGAGCCTTGCCTGCTCCTAGAGGAGGAGACGCCCTGCCTGCTCCTGGAGGAGGAGGAGACTGCTCCTGGAGGGAACATGTGGAGAGAGAGTGTGTGTGTGTATATGTTTAGCCTTCCATTACTGGCCCCTCACCTGTCAGTTCATCACTGCCTCACCCGCATGCGCACCTGCCCACCCCTCGCCCACACACCCACAAGGTGATGATATATTGCACATCATGGAAGATGATGCTATGGCCCTGGACTCTTAACCCAGCCACCACCTGCTCCTTAACGACCTCAACCACCCAAACACCCAACAGCTCCTTGTGTTCCACACGACCACCACTGTTGGTCGTGTGGTCGTGGTCGTATGGTTGTGGTCGTGGTCGTATGGTTGTGGTCGTGGTCGTATGGTTGTGGTCGTGGTCGTAACTTATTTAACTGGGTTACGACGCGAAAGGTCTTTAGTCTGTGAGGTTTTCCAGGAATCCCCAGAGAGCAGTAGGGTCTTCCGGTGTTTCTAAGGAGCTTCGTGAGGAAGATGGAGCGGCTGCGCCAGGAGGCTTCCCGCGCGCGTCGTCAGCATTTCTAAAACAATAAACAAGGAAGGATCTGTTACCCCGAGGTGAAGCCTCAAACAAGTAGCTGTTGGAGGCTTCATTAATTTTGTTTCCAGCAGCGTTTAACGCCCTGTTAACGGGAGGACAATGAACAGTAAATTGTACACGGTACGCTTCAAGAATTATTGATGCCAGATTTGATGCAGCACCATGGCCAGTCTTTCATATCTCTGTCTGTCTCTCTGTCTGTCTCTCTGTTTGTCTCTCTGTCTGTCTCTCTGTCTGTCTCTCTGTCTCTGCCTCTCTGTCTCTGCCTCTCTGTCTCTGCCTCTCTGTCTCTGCCTCTCTGTCTCTGCCTCTCTGTCTCTGCCTCTCTGTCTCTGCCTCTCTGTCTCTGCCTCTCTGTCTCTGCCTCTCTATCTCTGCCTCTCTGTCTCTGCCTCTCTGTCTCTGCCTCTCTGTCTCTGCCTCTCTGTCTCTGCCTCTCTGTCTCTGCCTCTCTGTCTCTGCCTCTCTGTCTCTGCCTCTGTCTCTGCCTCTCTGTCTGTCTCTGCCTCTCTGTCTCTGCCTCTCTGTCTGTCTCTCTCCCTCCCTCCAGACGGACCGCCAATATTGAGAAATACGGCATGATGAAGCCAGAATAAATGCCACACCTGCAACCCTTGGTGTAGAGCAGTGTGGGTGTTGTAGCTACACCTGGCTCCCTGACACAAGCGCGGCGCTACACCTGGCTCCCTGACACAAGCGCGGCGCTACACCTGGCTCCCTGACACAAGCGCGGCGCTACACCTGGCTCCCTGACACAAGCGCGGCGCTACACCTGGCTCCCTGACACAAGCGCGGCGCTACACCTGGCTCCCTGACACAAGCGCGGCGCTACACCGTGCGAGGGGGTAATTGTTTGTCAGTCAGTGTTGGGGCGGTGTGTTGGGGGTCGCGTCAGGCGCCTGCACAGTGTTCCTTGTCGTGTCGAACACCCTGTTGCTTCATCCAGTTTGTTGGAGGATTGGCACGAGACAGTGTAGCTGCCTGTGTAGCCTTTGTGGTGTCATTTTCACCTCTGGAAGCCGTGTGTACCGGCCTCCTGCGGTTCACAGGTCGGGGGCTCCACCAGCCTGAAGCCCCCGACCTGTGGTACAGTATGCAGCACCATTGCTACTGCCACTGTCACAACGGTGACAATGGTAGCTGCATCAGCAGGTGGTAGCGGTGTCAGCAGTGAGACCAGGAGGTGTAGCCACATAAGGATCAGTAGTAGGGGAAGTGAGAGCAGTAATTGAAATAAGTTTATTGAGGTAAAATACACACAAAGGGATGAGGTAGCTCAAGCTATTCTCACCCCGTTCAGTACATCGTGTTAATACATACATAGACACACATCACAAGCAATAAACATATTACCGAACATTCTGAGAGATAAACATATACATTTGCTCCTTTACACAAGTAGTGAGAGCAGTAGGTCCATAAGTGGTGGCCGGCGAGGCTGCAGTATCTTGGGTCGGCGGGCTGCAGTGTCCTGGTATTAGGTGTCACGGCGGCACCTGGTGTGTGTGACAGTGTCTTAGTAAGCACCTTACACACGCCCCTCAACACTGACATGAATGCGTCAGTGTCCTACCAGCGTGTATACTTGTGAAAGACTCCCCGATCCTGTGTACACAAGTCACTGGGCCAAGAGGCACGACGTCCTCTCCGCGACTTAGGATTAAATGGATAATTTTCCTTGGAGCGAGCGACGTTGGTGTCCATCATATCCACTTGCAAGAGGACGTGAGCGGGAGATAGAATCATCTCCCGGCATCATTGTCCAGTCGAAGGGGGAAAAGTCTTCAATTCATCACAGACAATTTACACCATCACGGCTTTCATCTCAAGACAAGAATCTCATTAAATATTAATATATGAGCCTTTATTATCCACATTATACATTTGCTCGAGTGATTTATGTGATTTAATATGGCGGCTCTACGCTACTCATTTTTTAAAGAGAAGAATGCCCCTTTATCACTATATATATAATGTGTATGTGTATGTATATATATATATATATATATATATATATATATATATATATATATATATATATATATATATATATATATATATTTTTTTTTTTTTTATTTGAAGGGGAAAATATATTGTGTGTGTGTGTGTGTGTGTAAACAGTGTAACTGTGATCTAGTTTCAGAGTCTTAGATGTTTGTCAGTCAGCCATTTGTGAGTGACAGTTCCTTAATGAGACGTGGGTAACTAGGGGGACCTCCTTGCTGCTCCTCCTCACTGTGTACACTGCTTGTTTCATGCTCTCCTCCACACCTGCTTCTCATTTATACACACCACTCAATCCTAAGTCGGATTTTCTTACAATCTTCATATATGTAGTAAAGAAAGAGTCGCCGGAAATAAGCGAGTGCCTTAAGAGGTAATGTTGTTACCTATGTGGGTCATTTAGGTAAAGTTCAGTAAGATCTTTTGTTAGTGAACCATTTCTGCAGGTGTGGCACCAGGCCAGGCTTAGTTTACAATTATTAAACAGTCAATGAGCTCCGAAGCACCAGGAGGCTGTTTATAACAATAACAACAGTTGATTGGCAAGTTTTCATGCTTGTAAACTGTTTAATAAATGTAAACAAAGCCGTCAAAGATTGAGGAAAGATATACACATTCGTAAGTACTTGCGTAACTGCTTCGTCAATCTGGCTCCAGTCTGCAGCCACACGAGACACCTACGAACCCAAACAACCCGCCTAACCTCTCACTCCTGTCCATAGAAAACGTAAATATTTGTGAGCCGTTACTCTTGATAGGTTACATTTATTACGTTGGCGACCATTGAGGCGACGGACGGATATTAATGCGTAACTTTTTGCTACAGTCATTTGTCTTGTGACGTCACCGTCACTGTGAAGAGCAAACAGGAAGGTGCTTCTGTGTGTAGGTTGAGACTCGGCTCTTGGGTTCGCCTCCTGCTGGCTCCCGGGTCTCCTGTGCTCGCTGTTGTAACTTACCAGACGTGTGCCCTAACAGGTGAGGGTTGAGGCGGCAAACACCACCTCACTCTTCAGTGTGGTGGTGTGGTACACTGAGGACTCCTGCGGCCGTGCTGAGGCAGTCACCTGCTGACCTTCCGCAGGTGACGTCCTGCTGACCTTCCGCAGGTGACGTCCTGCTGACCTTCCGCAGGTGACGTCCTGCTGACCTCCCGCAGGTGACGTCCTGCTGACCTCCCGCAGGTGACGTCCTGCTGACCTCACCTCTCACCATGAAGCATCCTTTATAACCCAGAGCTTCCTCTTGGACGTAGGTTCGAGCCCTCGTCACGGCCCTTGTGGATTTGTTCATTCGAGAGGGGGAGTTTTGGAGGGGGGGGGGGAAGAGAGCCATACATTTTCCGAGAGAAGGGGGGAGTTGGGTAAGTGGGGGGGGGAGGGAAGGATGATAATGCCTTATCACCCAAAGGGAGGGATGATAATGCCTTATCACCCAAAGGGAGGGATGATAATGCCTTATCACCCAAAGGGAGGGATGATAATGTCTTATCACCCAAAGGGAGGGATGATAATGCCTTATCACCCAAAGGGAGAGATGATAATGCCTTATCACCCAAAGGGAGGGATGATAATGCCTTATCACCCAAAGGGAGAGATGATAATGCCTTATCACCCAAAGGAAAGGATGATAATGCCTTATCACCCAAAGGAAAGGATGATAATGCCTTATCACCCAAAGGAAAAGATGATAATGCCTTATCACCCAAAGGGAAGGATGATAATGCCTTATCACCCAAAGGGAAGGATGATAATGCCTTATCACCCAAAGGGAAGGATGATAATGCCTTATCACCCGAAGGGAAGGAAGGAAAGGGGCAGGTCGCATCTCATTCCCCGCATTACCTATTCTTCTTGATGCTTTCACCCAGCAAATTGCCTGTCTGTCCGCCTGTCTGTCTTAAGTGTCTTCTTGAGTTGAAATGTTCAAGTTCATTACACAAGTCTGTGATTTATATTACAACAACAAAAAACACTTTAATCTCACGTATCACGTTTTCTGTTCGTAGTGGACGACGTGGGGGTAACTTGTGGATTGTTGCTCAACCTTTTGTTGGACACCCCCACAGGTTACCTGATCAACCAGGCTCATACGTCAGGCTGCGAGTAACCGCGTCCTTCAGCCTGGTTGACCAATCCAGCAACGAGGAGGC
>NC_091208.1:23427041-23447041 GCF_040958095.1 Procambarus clarkii | reverse complement strand
CTTTGTTGATGAGGCTTCAGGCTGCTGGTGATGACGGAGGTGTTGAGGCTTCAGGCTGGTGGTGACGGAGTGTTGAGGCTTCAGGCTGGTGTTGACGGGAGTGTTGAGGCTTCAGGCTGGTGGTGACGGGAGTGTTGAGGCTTCAGGCTGGTGGTGACGGGAGTGTTGAGGCTTCAGGCTGGTGTTGACGGGAGTGTTGAGGCTTCAGGCTGGTGGTGACGGGAGTGTTGAGGCTTCAGGCTGGTGGTGACGGGAGTGTTGAGGCTTCAGGCTGGTGTTGACGGAGAGTTGAGGCTTCAGGCTGGTGTTGACGGAGAGTTGAGGCTTCAGGCTGGTGTTGACGGGAACATGTTCCAAGTCGATGCCTGGAAGCTGGTCACATGGCCGCAGGTCAACACTGTCACAGATATTCATAACTTTGTATTACGGTTCATACCTTGATAACTTCTATCAGTGTTATCTATAATGCCAATTTTAGAACACGTCTTTAAAACATTTGCATTTAATTGGCAGTATTTTGTCCTTAAATCTTTCATTTTCTTATTATAATCAAAATATTTCCAGATTTTTAAAACAAAAGATAAGCGACGCAGTTCTGAATATTTCTGAAAATAGCAAACAATTGTGAAACAAAAAATCGTCAAAAGTATATGTTGAATTTTCGACAATTATTTTTTTTTATTATTTCAAGTATTGTTGAAGGAGTTGGAGAGAAGAGAGCAGGAGGAGGAGGAGGAGGAGGCGAGCGACTCTGCCTCTTTCTCCACGACTAAAAACTAACTTGTTTCCAAGATAATCACAAGAGCCCCAAATATGTTTTAAAACTACTCACAGCCATTCCAAGGCGCGGGAAGGTCCCACTTAACATGATTTATGGTAAACAAGGGGTCGCTATGCAAATTATTTTAGAGATGAAAGCAGTTTGACTTTTTCTCAAACTTGGAGTGATGATGCTTGTGGGCTGAGAAAAGTTATGTTTTATGGTTGTAAGTATGTAGCGGAGGACTGACGTAGGCAGCCAAACTGTTGAGCTGGAGACTGATGCTACTGCTGACACTACACTGTACCTCACCATCACCATAGACCAGCCACAACACTACACTGTACCTCACTATCACCATAGACCAGCCACAACACTACACTGTACCTCACTATCACCATAGACCAGCCACAACACTACACTATACCTCACCATCACCATAGACCAGCCACAACACTACACTATACCTCACCATCACCATAGACCAGCCACAACACTACACTATACCTCACCATCACCATAGACCAGCCACAACACTACACTATACCTCACCATCACCATAGACCAGCCACAACACTACACTATACCTCACTATCACCATAGACCAGCCACAACACTACACTATACCTCACCATCACCATAGACCAGCCACAACAGTACACTATACCTCACCATCAACATAGACCAGCCACAACACTACACTATACCTCACCATCAACATAGACCAGCCACAATACTACACTATACCTCACCATCAACATAGACCAGCCACAATACTACACTATACCTCACCATCAACATAGACCAGTCACAACACTACACTATACCTCACCATCAACATAGACCAGCCAGAACACTACACTATACCTCACCATCACCATAGACCAACCACAACACTACACTATACCTCACCATCACCATAGACCAACCACAACACTACACTATACCTCACCATCACCATAGATCAGCCACAACAGTACACTATACCTCACCATCACCATAGACCAACCACAACAGTACACTATACCTCACCATCAACATGAAAAAGATTCACTCACCATCAGTGATACTTCACTATAACTTTTCAGTAAATTTGTCAGTGTGTCATAAAATTCTCATAAAAATGGGAGATTAAATGGTTTCTTTCGAGCAAATAATCTGTTAGAGAACTTAAGTTGAACTCTTCTCTGGAGTTTGTATTTAAATACTTGACATATATTACCTAGACATGAGTTAAGGTTTTGTAAGATGTATTGATCAGAAAGCCTCAGGTTTTGTGTCTGTCAGTCAATCTTTGTTTTATATAGATTTACATTGCTGGCTGCCTATAGCTTCCCATCATTACTCGCACACCTGTTACCCCATGGTCACTTGCACACCTGTTCCCTATGGTCACTTGCACACCTGTTCCCTATGGTCACTTGCACACCTGTTCCCTATGGTCACTTGCACACCTGTTCCCTATGGTCACTTGCACACCTGTTACCCCATGGTCACATGCACACCTGTTCCCTATGGTCACATGTACACCTGTTCCCTATGGTCACTTGCACACCTGTTCCCTATGGTCACTCGCACACCTGTTCCCTATGGTCACTTGCACACCTGTTCCCTATGGTCACTCGCACACCTGTTCCCTATGGTCACTTGCACACCTGTTCCCTATGGTCACTTGCACACCTGTTCCCTATGGTCACATGCACACCTGTTCCCCATGGTCACATGCACACCTGTTCCCCATGGTCACTTGCACACCTGTTCCCTATGGCCATATGCACACCTGTTACCCCATGGTCACATGCACACCTGTTCCCTATGGTCACTTGCACACCTGTTCCCTATGGCCATATGCACACCTGTTACCCCATGGTCACATGCACACCTGTTCTCTATGGCCACATGCACACCTGTTCTATATGGCCACATGCACACCTGTTCCCCCATGGTCGTGTGGTGTGAGGTCTCTCAGACTCAGAGTGGAACAAATGTTCAGAAAAGCGAGAACATTGTGTTCACCTCTCTGGCGCTGGTAAAATGAGGAGCAGTTCCAAGACTGATAAATCCCATCCCACCACAGGTGGTGGTGGTGGTGGGGTGATGGGGGGTGTTGCTGTCGGGGTGGGGAGGGAGGAGCGTGGGGTGGGGGTGTAGGGGCGTGGGGTGGGGGTGTAGGGGCGTGGGGTGGGATATGATTTACCGTGTCTGCTGAGGGAGGTCTGAGAACTCCTGCTGGGGGCTGCCAGTGCTTCTGTTCGGCCTCATTTACCCGGGATGGTGGACGTCTGATTGATGGATGGAGAGTGAGAAGCCCGGTGGGCGTGGTGCCGTGGGCGGCTAGTGCCTAACCAACCAAATATGGGCCGGCCATCGGAGGACAGGAGGATGGATAAGGGATATGAGAGAGAGGGAGAGAGGGAGAGAGGGAGGGAGGGAGACTGGGAGAGAGAGAGAGACTGAGAGAGAGACTGAGAGAGAGACTGAGAGAGAGACTGGGAGAGAGACTAACATAGTAGATGAAGTCAGTCAGTCTCCTCCATCCTAGCATCCTTTAGGCTACTTTCCCTTTACCTGAAGACTAACTGGTGAAGCTTTCTGGTGTGGGGACAGGACGCCAGCCACTCTACCTCCAGGCCTCTACCAGGCTCCTGGTGAGGCCAGACACACGGGTGCTTGGAGGCTCCAGGTGTGGAGGCTCCAGGTGTGGAGGCTCCAGGTGTGGAGGCTCCAGGTGTGGAGGCTGCAGGTGTGGAGGCTGCAGGTGTGGAGGCTGCAGGTGTGGAGGCTTCAGGTGTGGAGGCTGCAGGTGTGGAGGCTGCAGGTGTGGAGGCTCCAGGTGTGGAGGCTCCAGGTGTGGAGGCTCCAGGTGTGGAGGCTGCAGGTGTGGAGGCTGCAGGTGTGGAGGCTTCAGATGTGGAGGCTTCAGGTGTGGAGGCTCCAGGTGTGGAGGCTGCAGGTGTGGAGGCTGCAGGTGTGGAGGCTGCAGGTGTGGAGGCTGCAGGTGTGGAGGCTGCAGGTGTGGAGGCTTCAGGTGTGGAGGCTTCAGGTGTGGAGGCTTCAGGTGTGGAGGCTTCAGGTGTGGAGGCTTCAGGTGTGGAGGCTGCAGGTGTGGAGGCTGCAGGTGTGGAGGCTGCAGGTGTGGAGGCTGCAGGTGTGGAGGCTGCAGGTGTGGAGGCTGCAGGTGTGGAGGCTGCAGGTGTGGAGGCTGCAGGTGTGGAGGCTGCAGGTGTGGAGGCTGCAGGTGTGGAGGCTGCAGGTGTGGAGGCTGCAGGTGTGGAGGCTGCAGGTGTGGAGGCTGCAGGTGTGGAGGCTCCAGGTGTGGAGGCTGCAGGTGTGGAGGCTGCAGGTGTGGAGGCTGCAGGTGTGGAGGCTGCAGGTGTGGAGGCTGCAGGTGTGGAGGCTGCAGGTGTGGAGGTAGCGACACACACCGCGGGTAATGGGGTCGTCCTTCAGGTGTGTAGAGCAGCACCACCAACACGGCGCTTCCTCCTCTTTAGTTACTACTTATTATAACGCTGAGGACCATAGTACATATATGACTTAATGGACAATTACAAAAGTAGAAATCGTCACTGTTGAATTTGGACAACCCGGAAAAGGTTTTATATTTGTTGCAAAGACAACCTAACCTAACTTTCCTAGGCCTAATACACGCTATCTGAGGCCTAACGTAGTACATATATGTGCTATATATATATATATATGTGTCGCCTGAGTGTCACGTGTCCTTGACAGTGTCGCCCGAACGTCGTGTCACGTGTCCTTGACAGTGTCGCCCTGAGTGTCACGTGTCCTTGACAGTGTCGCCCGAACGTCGTGTCACGTGTCCTTGACAGTGTCGCCCGAACGTCGTGTCACGTGTCCTTGACAGTGTCGCCCGAACGTCGTGTCACGTGTCCTTGACAGTGTCGCCCGAACGTCGTGTCACGTGTCCTTGACAGTGTCGCCCGAACGTCGTGTCACGTGTCCTTGACAGTGTCGCCCGAACGTCGTGTCACGTGTCCTTGACAGTGTCGCCCGAACGTCGTGTCACGTGTCCTTGACAGTGTCGCCCCGAGTGTCACGTGTCCTTGACAGTGTCGCCCCGAGTGTCACGTGTCCTTGACAGTGTCGCCCCGAGTGTCACGTGTTCTTGACAGTGTCGCCCCGAGTGTCACGTGTTCTTGACAGTGTCGCCCTGAGCGTCACGTGTCCTTGACAGTTTCGCCCTGAGCGTCAAGTGTCCTTGACAGTGTCGCCCTGAGCGTCACTTGTCCTTGACAGTGTCGCCCCGAGTGTCACGTGTCCTTGACAGTGTCGCCCCGAGTGTCACGTGTTCTTGACAGTGTCGCCGTGAGCGTCACGTGTCCTTGACAGTGTCGCCCTGAGTGTCACGTGTCCTTGACAGTGTCGCCCTGAGTGTCACATGTCCTTGACAGTGTCGCCCCGAGTGTCACGTGTTCTTGACAGTGTCGCCTGAGCGTCAAGTCAGTCATTACAGTCGTTAATTACCCAACTATCCCTGGCAACTGTCGCCGTATGGCAAGACGATAGTGATGATGGCGGGCGTGAGTGATTATAGTGAAGTGATCATTATAGTGAAGTGAACATTATAGTGAAGTGAACATTATAGTCATAACATTATATAATACCATGAGAGTACTGACAGTTGACGGCCTTAACAACCACACAAGAGCTGTCTTTATCCTATTGTTATGTTGTGGACCAGTAAGGGGCGGCTCTCTCCCTCTGTCTGTCTGTCTGTCTGTCTCTCTCACTCTCCCCCCTCCCTCCCTCTCCCTCCCCCTCTCCCTCCCCCCTCTCCCTCTCCCCCCCTCCCTCTCTCTCCCCCTCCGTCTCTCTCCCCCCTCTCCCTCCCCCTATCCCTTCCCCTCTCCCTCCCCCTATCCCTTCCCCTCTCCCTCCCCCTATCCCTTCCCCTCTCCCTCCCCCTATCCCTTCCCCTCTCCCCCCCCTCTCCCTCCCCCCTCTCCCTCCCCCCTCTCCCTCCCCCCCCCCTCCCTCTCTCCCTCCCCCCTCCCTCTCTCCCTCCCCCCCTCCCTCTCTCCCTCCACCCCCCTCCATCTCTCCTTCCCCCCCTCCCTCTCTCCCTCCCCCTCTCCCTCTCTCCCTCCCTCTCTCCCTCTCTCCCTCCCCCTCTCCCTCTCTCCCTCTCTCCCTCCACCCCCTCCCTCTCTCCCTCCACCCCCTCCCTCTCTCCCTCCACCCCCTCCCTCTCTCCCTCCACCCCCTCCCCCCCTCCCTCCCCCCCTCCCTCCCCCCCCTCCCTCTCTCCCTCCCCCCTCCTCCCCCCTCTCCCTCCCCCCTCCCTCTCTCCCTCCCTTGTTGAGTGCCTCCGGTGCCACAAACAGCCCAGTTGCCTCATAATCAAGTTATATGAAAATAGTTTACTTTGTTTTAGGAGTTGTACAAGTTTATCATTTTTTTACGAGCACTTTGGGATGGTTACGAATGGTTTACAAGCACTTTGGGAAGATTACGAATGGTTTACGAGCACTTTGAGAAGATTACGAATGGTTTACAAGCACTTTGGGAAGATTACGAATGGTTTACGAGCACTTTGAGAAGATTACGAATGGTTTACAAGCACTTTGAGAAGATTACGAATGGTTTACGAGCACTTTGAGAAGATTACGAATGGTTTACGAGCACTTTGAGAAGATTACGAATGGTTTACGAGCACTTTGAGAAGATTACGAATGGTTTACGAGCACTTTGAGAAGATTACGAATGGTTTACGAGCACTTTGAGAAGATTACGAATGGTTTACGAGCACTTTGAGAAGATTACGAATGGTTTACGAGCACTTTGAGAAGATTACGAATGGTTTACGAGCACTTTGAGAAGATTACGAATGGTTTACGAGCACTTTGAGAAGATTACGAATGGTTTACGAGCACTTTGGGGGATGGTTACGAATGGTTTACGAGCACTTTGGGAAGATTACGAATGGTTTACGAGCACTTTGGGAAGGTTACGAATGGTTTACGAGCACTTTGAGAAGATTACGAATGGTTTACGAGCACTTTGAGAAGATTGCGAATGGTTTACGAGCACTTTGGGGGATGGTTACGAATGGTTTACGAGCACTTTGGGGAGATTACGAATGGTTTACGAGCACTTTGAGAAGATTACGAATGGTTTACAAGCACTTTGAGAAGATTACGAATGGTTTACGAGCACTTTGAGAAGATTACGAATGGTTTACGAGCACTTTGAGAAGATTACGAATGGTTTACGAGCACTTTGAGAAGATTACGAATGGTTTACGAGCACTTTGAGAAGATTACGAATGGTTTACGAGCACTTTGAGAAGATTACGAATGGTTTACGAGCACTTTGAGAAGATTACGAATGGTTTACGAGCACTTTGAGAAGATTACGAATGGTTTACGAGCACTTTGAGAAGATTACGAATGGTTTACGAGCACTTTGAGAAGATTACGAATGGTTTACGAGCACTTTGGGGGATGGTTACGAATGGTTTACGAGCACTTTGGGAAGATTACGAATGGTTTACGAGCACTTTGGGAAGGTTACGAATGGTTTACGAGCACTTTGAGAAGATTACGAATGGTTTACGAGCACTTTGAGAAGATTACGAATGGTTTACGAGCACTTTGGGGGATGGTTACGAATGGTTTACGAGCACTTTGGGGAGATTACGAATGGTTTACGAGCACTTTGAGAAGATTACGAATGGTTTACGAGCACTTTGAGAAGATTACGAATGGTTTACGAGCACTTTGGGGGATGGTTACGAATGGTTTACGAGCACTTTGAGAAGATTACGAATGGTTTACGAGCACTTTGAGAAGATTACGAATGGTTTACGAGCACTTTGAGAAGATTACGAATGGTTTACGAGCACTTTGGGGGATGGTTACGAATGGTTTACGAGCACTTTGGGGAGATTACGAATGGTTTACGAGCACTTTGAGAAGATTACGAATGGTTTACGAGCACTTTGAGAAGATTACGAATGGTTTACGAGCACTTTGAGAAGATTACGAATGGTTTACGAGCACTTTGGGGGATGGTTACGAATGGTTTACGAGCACTTTGAGAAGATTACGAATGGTTTACGAGCACTTTGGGGGATGGTTACGAATGGTTTACGAGCACTTTGAGAAGATTACGAATGGTTTATGAGCACTTTGGGGGATGGTTACGAATGGTTTACGAGCACTTTGGGAAGGTTACGAATGGTTCACGAGCACTTTGGGAAGATTACGATTAGTTTACGAGCACTTTGGGAAGATAACGAATGGTTTATGAGCACTTTAGGAAGATTACGAATGGTTTATGAGCACTTTGGGAAGATTACGAATGGTTTATGAGCACTTTGGGAAGATTATGATTAGTTTACGAGCATTTTGAGAAGGTTACGAATGGTTTACGAGCACTTTGAGAAGGTTACGAATGGTTTACGAGCAATACAGGAACTTTACGATTAGTTTACGAGCTCTTTGGGGGAGATTATCTTTGGTTTATGAACTGTGTAAAGTGAAAGGTAATCATATGAGCTCTTCGTAAACCTTACGATTGGTTCATGAATTGTGAAGTTTACGATTGGAGGAGGAGGAAGAGGAGCCAGAGCCAGTTGGGCCCACCACCACCACAGAGCCAGGAGGACAGTGAGAGCAGCGACCATAGTGGTGATTCAGTGACCTGTTTGTGTTGGTCTTTGGTCAGGGCGGGTGTGGAACAGGAGGAGGGACGGTAGACTACATGAAGATCAGTACAAGATGATCAGAGCAGTCTTAGAATACCTTGGGATATGTAGATAAGATAAAATTAGCAAGACAAGATATGATGGACTTGATAGCAAAAGATCTGATGGCCTTGATAGCAAAAGATATGATGGCCTTGATAGCAAAAGATATGATGGACTTGATAGCAAAAGATATGATGGACTTGATAGCAAAAGATATGATGGACTTGATAGCTAGAGATATGATGGACTTGATAGCAAAAGATATGATGGACATGATAGCAAAAGATATGATGGACTTGATAGCAAAAGATATGATGGACTTGATAGCAAAAGATATGATGGACTTGATAGCAAAAGATATGATGGACTTGATAGCAAAAGATATGATGGACTTGATAGCAAAAGATATGATGGACTTGATAGCAAATGCAAAGACATTGAAGGAAGCTTTGTGTCGTCCCTAAGAGATAAGAACCACGGTAACAAATTACCAGTTGTTCGGCAGTCAATGTCTTGAAGGATGGAATGTGTACAGGGACTTAGGCCTGGTCGACGACCGGGCCGCGGGGACGCTAAGCTCCGGAAGCACCTCAAGGGAGCACAGAACTGAGGAGACCCGCAATGTACAAGTGGAATGAATACTCAGGACTACAAAGTGTAGCAGAGAGGCAGTATGAGAACGATATAGCACCCAAGGCCAAGGATCAGCCTGACCTTCTATATCACCACATGAGGAGAATGATATACTGCCCTCTTAAAAAGAATGTCACTTTTGGCCGTATGGCCGAATATGGATGTAATTTGAAAATGAAAAAAAAATTAATATAAATTTGGGATTTTTTTTCAACAACAGTAAGTTAAGGGTCCTCTCATAGGTTAGGTGGGCAGGAAATTCTCATAAAGTTTCAAAATGGTATGAAAAACGTTAATGGAAAGAATCCTCTTCTAAGCTGGCCGAGTAAGCCGGACGACTCAAACAGAAAACGGAACAGTACGTCACTTTTGTGAGTCGATTTCATTTCAAATTACGTCCAAATTTGGCCATAGCGCCGCGCATACCAGCCAAAAGTGACGTTATTTTTAAGAAGACGGGTTGGGCCCGCCACATTATACTTGGTTTGATAACACATTTAATTGTGTAAATGAAATGGAATCCCTTCTACCGCGCCTAGTGGCGCTGGCGGTAGTGATTGTGCACGACTGTTGGCGGTGACGATGGCCGCGGTGATGGCCCAGTCTTCATGAGTGTAGGGAAGGGCGAGGAGTCCTACTGAAGCAGTACAGGAAGAGCAGGTAGTGCTGAAAGCCCGACATAATTACAAGATGAAATACCAACCACAATTCTCCATACCCTGTTACCTAGCAGTAAAATAGGTACCTGGGTGTTAGTCAGCTGTCACGGGCTGCTTCCTGGGGGTGGAGGCCTGGTCGAGGACCGGGCCGCGGGGACACTAAAAGCCCCGAAATCATCTCAAGATAACCTCCCCCCCTCCTCCCGAAAATCAAATAATAATAATAATAATAATAATAATATAGTCCCCGTGGCGCAGTGGTAATACACTCTCCCTACACCTCGCCAGCGATTTGGCCATGGGTTCGTATCCTAGCCAGGATACGAACCCATGGCCAAGTTTATAAATACTGAATTCCAAGAGTGTGGCCCCGGGGCTGAGTGCATGGGCATGTTGTCAAGTTATCTTTCAAAATGAGCCGCGTTCGTGCAGTTAGTGATATTAGTACGCATATCAGAGCTGTCCAGATCTTCCACTTTCATGCTGTTTATTGGGGGGCTTAAATGTCCTTATGCTGCTTTTTAAGAATTTCACTAATTTCTTTGTCGCCATCTGTGTGTGAACCTTCACTCGTAGGAATAGATCCAATACCAATAGCGGTTTGCTTTCGTATTTGTGAAGAAATATTTTGGGTTTTTCATTCTCTCGTGTGTGTGATGATTGCTTCAGTCTCTGGTCGAGTTCTTCAGTCTCTCCCTCTTTAAAGTATTCCTTCGCTGTAGGAATAGTCGTGTCTGCTTAAGCGTTTGTTATTTTTGTCCTCATTTTAGAGAAAATTTGTGATTTTTCCCTTTAAACTAAGACTAGGATTCAATAGGTCTTTCAATTGACGTGCCTAGGGAAAATGCAAGCAAGAGTTGTTATCCTTCCTCAGTTCAACTGAAGCTTTCTCCTAGACACTCGTTTATTTCACGAGAATCTACTTTAAAACTATTATATAGGGAACTATCATATAAGGAACCTGGTGAAACTGCAAGCAAGAGCTGTAATCCTGCCTCACCTCTGTTGAAACCACCTACTAGAGACCCATTTATTTCATGAGCCTGTTATATGCATCAGTAGGTAACAGTCATATAAGGAACAGGTTGAGCCTGAAGCCAACTATATACCTGGGGCCAGATTCACGAAAGCACTTACGCAAGCACTTACGAACGTGTACATCTTTCCTCAATCTTTGACGGCTTTGGTTACATTTATTAAACAGTTTACAAGCATGAAAACTTCCCATTCAACTGTTGTTATTGCTATAAACAGCCTCCTGGTGCTTCGGAGCTCATTAACTGTTTAATAATTGTAAACAAAGCCGCCAAAGATTGAGAAAAGATGTACACGTTCGTAAGTGCTTGCGTACGTGCTTTCGTGAATCTGGCCCCAGATCCTTCATGTGATCACTTGACCTGATCTCTCGTGTATTAACCTGTTGAGTGAACAAGTTCCAGATGCGAGTCGGCCTCGGAATGAATGATCACAGATGGAGTGATATGCTTGAGACAGACAGTTCCGGCATGAGACTGTTGAAGGTTGAGAGCCTCGGGCTACGGGTGGGAACTACTGGTAGTCCACGGAGTTGGGCCAGGTGCGGAACTTTGAGGATGTTGGTCTTGTACATAACAGTAAGACCAACAACGTCACGACGGTGTTTCAGGCTTTGATGTTCAGACTGTTCCCACCTCAGACTTGCTCAAGACTAGAGATAAGTCTTCTTGCCCGTCCCTCCACTTTGTCCAACAGTCTGATGAATCATGGGGAGCAGGCGGTCCAGGAGAGTGCTGCATACTCTAGATGAAAGCGAACTTGTGCTTCACATAAGGTCTTGCAGCTCTTGTTGTTAAGGTGTGAGATTCCCCCTCCCTCCCTCTTTCTCTCCCCCCCCCCTCTCTCTCTCTCCCCAACCAACCAGTTTTCCGTCAGCAACACCACCACCATAATCTCCACCACCCCCACCACCCCCACCACCACCATAGGCGCCATAAACGCCACCATTATTAGCACCACCATAAATACCCCCCCCACCCCTCCCCCCCACACCCAGCACCATCACCCTCACCCCCACCACCCCCTCCCCCTCACTCCCACCACCCCCTCCCCCTCACTCCCACCACCCCCACCCCCTCCCCCCCACCCCCAGCACCATCACCCTCACCATCACCACCAACATTGACAGATGGAGGGAATAACAGGAGTCACCTGTGCACTATCATCACCATCTGCCTCGTCCATTACCACTGACGCTCCCACAAGGCAAGGGGGAGTCTCCCTACTCACACCATTATCCCGGGTCGAGACTCCGGCCCTTGCGCCAGGCACCTCGACAAACGACCACACTTTCATTTGGTATTAATATATACATTGGGAGTCGAACCCTGGTATCACGCGCGTCTATTGCTCTCCGAGTATTGAGGTGTCAGCAAGGTGTGCTATTGTTAGCGGGAATGAAGCGAACGAGGCGATTCTGGCTCCCCGCTAAATATGGAACGACAGGCAGAGTATCAGAGCAGTTTATTAATTAAGAGGAAATTGGATAGAGCGTTTGTCAGGTGTTGTGAAGGCGGGTGTTGGGGAGGGGGGCGTGGGAAAGGGATTTGTAGGGGGGTTGGAGGAGGGGTTGTAGGAGGGGGTGAAGAAAGGGGGGAGGTGTAGGTGAAAGTTTCCTTTAGGGGTGTTGGTGGGTAAATAGGTAAGTGCTGGGCAGGATGCTTCTACTACACTGCTCACGGACGCTGATCCGTGCTTGCGGGGGTTGAGCTCTGGCTCTTTGGTCCCGCCTCTCAACTGTCAGTCAACTGGTGTACAGGTTCCTGAGCCTACTGGTGTTTGACTAAATGTTAGAGAATCAGGAAAGAACACTCGGGTGCCTCTACACTGGTCCTCTCGTCCAGCACATGTTGGGGAATTGAAATTTAAATAATTTTATTGAGGTATAAATACACATAAAGGGATATATATATATATATATATATATATATATATATATATATATATATATATATATATATATATATATATATATATATATATATATATATGAATGAATGAATGACTCACCATGCAAGGTTCGAACCTTAGACTGAGATTGCCAGGAGCAATAAAACGATTGACAAGTCCAGTTCCCTGACCAAATGACCACCAGACTATTCAAAAGTCATTGGTGGCCGAGGTTGTGTCCCTCAATGACCCGATAACACTCGGTGGCCACAGACCAGAAAGCGTTTTCATCAAACCAGTTCACTTACAGGGGAGAACTAGAGCCTCAGTTGTATCACAAACTTGCCTAAACGCACAAGCTGAATGTGTCAGAAAGTCTCGTGTCGGACGCTCTGCCTCTCGGGGTTCGAAGCTAGTTTCTCTTCCTATATCCCTTCTCGCATTCCCTTACCTTGAGGTTACCTTGAGGTGCTTCCGGGGCTTAGCGTCCCCGCGGCCCGGTCGTCAACCAGGCCTCCTGGTTGCCGGACTGATCAACCAGGCTGTTGGACTCGGCTGCTCGCAGCCTGACTCCTCTAAGCCTAAGCTCTTTTCTGCCCTCTCCACTTCCGTTTTCTCCTTTTCCGTCTCTTTTCCGTGCCAGGGCCAACCAGCAGCGATGGTCATTAGGAGCACAAAGGTCTACCATTAGTGCCTCTCTGATGACCGCGACGGTTATCCGCTTGACCTGACCCCCCCCCCCTCTATCTGCCCCGCACTCTGAAGGGTGACCTTTGACCTCGTGGCCCCCACAGACGTTGTAGGGTGACCTCTGACCCTCAACACACACACACATACGATATAGGGTGACTAACACTGACCCTAAATGTTGCAGCCTATAGTTTTGCAACATATTATTCCCCCCCCCCCCACCCCATATTATGTAGGGTGACCTCTGACCGCCCCGTGATCCCGACACACTGTAGGGTGACCTGACCGCCCCGTGGACCGCAACACACTGTAGGGTGACCTCCTGACCGCCCCGTGACCCTGACACACTGTAGGGTGACCTCCTGACCGCCCCGTGACCCTGACACACTGTAGGGTGACCTCCTGACCGCCCCGTGACCCTGACACACTGTAGGGTGACCTCCTGACCGCCCCGTGGACCGCGACAGGTTACCTAATAAAGATTATCAAATCCTTAACACAATTTCTCAGTTGCAGAATTGTTGAGCAGATGTCTGGTCATCTTGAGGTCTTTTCCGAGGTTCATAACCTAGATGTCTATTTTGGTAATTATATTTATTTGTGTAATAGACTCGTGGTGGGAGCAGCGAGCGTCAGTGTGCTGGGAGCGGGGAGACACACGGGGACACCTTGCCTTACCTTGAGTATACCTTGAGGTGCTTCCGGGGCTTAGCGTCCCCGCGGCCCGGTCGTCGACCAGGCCTCCTACAAGGACACAAACGGTAAACAAAACTGAAAATTGTGAGATAAAATACAATATGAGGAGTGGAGAAGTGCTGAGCAGTCAGCTGAAGATAACAGGAAACATTAACAGTTGAGTGAACCACAGATCACCCTGTTGGGCACACTGAAGGGGGGGGGGGAATAGACGGTGGAAGAGGGGGGACAATCACGTTAACATCTCCCCCCCCCCCACCTGCTATCCCGCTGACTTGTGACAAATGATCCTGTGGACACTGAATAGAAAACGGAGCGCCGGGTCGCCCGCACCAGGGGAGGGGGGTCGTGGGGGGGCACATGTCCATTATGCACCTTAAAGGGACTTGTGGTGAATGGTTGTTATTCTCGTGTTGGACGAGAGGCCTCGTTAAGTAGCTCGCTAGTGTAAACACCTTCCCACTCACCACCGGATCTGATATTTCCGTGACACTAGAGCGGGTTCTCTCTCTGGCTTCCATGTGGGGTTATATATTATAATATTTAGTATTAAGAGCGACTACTGTGTTGCTATTCCAGCCTTCAACGGAGCAAGGTAAACACACCAACCCGTCCTCTTAAAAATAACGTCACTTTTGGCTGGTATGCGCGGCGCTATGGCCAAATTTGGACGTAATTTGAAATGAAATCGACTTACAAAAGTGACGTACTGTCCCGTTTTCTGTTTGAGTCCTGTGTTGTTGCTTGAGTAATGGGTGGCCTGCTGGATCTTTCCTGAATAATAGTGGGCCTGCTAGGTGTTGCCTGGGGATTTAGGTGGCCTAATAGTGTTGCCTGAGTAACTGGTGGCCTGCTGGGTGTTGCCCGAGTCCGTATAACCAACATGCTGTTCAGTGTTGCTGGGACGCGGCTAAGTTTATTATTTATTGATACAAAAAATCTAAAATCCTGATTGAGGCTGAGGTTGGCAGGCAAGCTGGCAGCCTGGCAGGCTTGACAGGAAGACGGACAGGTGAAGGGACTATAGCAAGTAGGCCGGGGGTGACAGGTTGACAGATGGTGTGCGAGACAGACAGACAGGCAGACAGATGTAGAGAGAGTGTGTGACAGAGGAAGAGAGAGAGGCGCCATATATAGTGCAGGTGTGTGTGCTGGCGCTGATGGAGAGGAGGGAGGAGCCCACCGAACTGCATGGGTGGTCACGGGCTCCAAATATATATATGACAGCCAGTAACAGGTGTATAGCTCACCAGGTGTGTAGCTCAGCAGGTGTATGTCTCACCAGGTGTATAGGTCACCAGGTGTGTAGCTCAGCAGGTGTATAGTTCACCAGGTGTATTAGCTCACCAGGTGTGTAGCTCAGCAGGTGTATAGCTCACCAGGTGTGTAGCTCACCAGGTGTGTAGCTCACCAGGTGTGTAGCTCACCAGGTGTGTAGCTCACCAGGTGTGTAGCTCACCAGGTGTATGATGGTCAGTGGTGTTGAGCTGCGCTCTCGGCCCTACTCAAGCGCGCGCCTTGCCTGCCTGTCTGCCTTGCCTGCCTTGACTGCCTGCCTGCCTTGGCTGCCTTAACTGCCTGCCTGCCTTAACTGCCTGTCTGCCTTGCCTGCCTTAACTGCCTGTCTGCCTTGCCTGCCTTAACTGCCTGTCTGCCTTGCCTGCCTTAACTGCCTGTCTGCCTTGCCTGCCTTAACTGCCTGTCTGCCTTGCCTGCCTTAACTGCCTGTCTGCCTTGCCTGCCTTAACTGCCTGTCTGCCTTGCCTGCCTTAACTGCCTGTCTGCCTTGCCTGCCTTAACTGCCTGCCTGCCTTGGCTGCCTGTCTGCCTTGCCTGCCTGTCTGCCTTGCCTGCCTTAACTGCCTGTCTGCCTTGCCTGCCTTAACTGCCTGTCTGCCTTGCCTGCCTTAACTGCCTGCCTGCCTTGGCTGCCTGTCTGCCTTGCCTGCCTTAACTGCCTGTCTGCCTTGACTGCCTTAACTGCCTGCCTGCCTTGGCTGCCTGTCTGCCTTGCCTGCCTTAACTGCCTGCCTGCCTTAACTGCCTGTCTGCCTTGCCTGCCTTAACTGCCTGCCTGCCTTAACTGCCTTAACTGCCTGTCTGCCTTAACTGCCTGTCTGCCTGCCTGCCTTAACTGCCTGCCTGCCTTGACTGCCTGCCTGCCTTGACTGCCTGCCTGCCTTGACTGCCTGCTTGTCTGCCTTGACTGCCTGTCTGCCTTAACTGCCTGTCTGCCTTGACTGCCTGTCTGCCTTGACTGCCTGCCTGCCTTGACTGCCTGCTTGTCTGCCTTAACTGCCTGTCTGCCTTGACTGCCTGTCTGCCTTAACTGCCTGTCTGCCTTGACTGCCTGTCTGCCTTAACTGCCTGTCTGCCTTGACTGCCTGTCTGCCTTGACTGCCTGTCTGCCTTGACTGCCTGTCTGCCTTGACTGCCTGTCTGCCTTGACTGCCTGTCTGCCTTGACTGCCTGCTTGTCTGCCTTGACTGCCTGCTTGTCTGCCTTAACTGCCTGTCTGCCTTGACTGCCTGCCTGCCTTGCCTGCCTGTCTGCCTGCCTACTTGTCTGTCCAGCGACGAGCGTAGTGAGACAGAGGGAGATGGAGAGAGAGAGAGAGAGAGAGCCGTGATACCGAGAGATCTGAGCGGAAGATCTTGATGACGTGTCGGGAGGCTGGCGGCCGGCGTCTGCTCTCTGCTAGATGGCTCCTCGTCTCTATAACCCTCTGGCTTTATGGCTCTGCTGCACAGTGCAGGGAGACTGGACACTACACAAAGTGTCAGGGGAGCTAGGGACACTGCACAAAGTGTCAGGGGGGCCCAGGGACACTGCACAAAGTGTCATGGGAACTAGGGACACTACACAAAGTGTCAGGGGAACTCAGGGACACTACACGAAGTGTCAGGGGAGCTCAGGGACACTACACAAAGTGTCAGGGGAACTCAGGGACACTACACAAAGTGTCAGGAGAGCTCAGGGACACTACACAAAGTGTCAGGGGAGCTAGGGACACTACACAAAGTGTCAGGGGGAGCTGAGGGACACTACACAGTGTGTCAGGGGAACTCAGGGACACTACACAGTGTCAGGGGAGCTCAGGGACACTACACAAAGTGTCAGGGGAACTCAGGGACACTACACAAAGTGTCAGGAGAGCTCAGGGACACTACACAGTGTGTCAGGGGAGCTCAGGGACACTACACAAAGTGTCAGGGGGAGCTGAGGGACACTACACAGTGTGTCAGGGGAACTCAGGGACACTACACAGTGTGTCAGGGGGAGCTAGGGACACTACACAGTGTGTCAGGGGAACTCAGGGACACTACACAGTGTCAGGGGCGCTCAGGGACACTACACAGTGTGTCAGGGGGAGCTAGGGACACTACACAGTGTGTCAGGGGAACTCAGGGACACTACACAGTGTGTCAGGGGAACTCAGGGACACTACACAGTGTCAGGGGCGCTCAGGGACACTACACAGTGTGTCAGGGGAGCTAGGGACACTACACAAAGTGTCAGGGGAGCTAGGGACACTACACAAAGTGTCAGGGGGAGCTGAGGGACACTACACAGTGTGTCAGGGGGAGCTAGGGACACTAAACAAAGTGTCAGGGGCGCTCAGGGACACTAACAATAACCACTTGTCGACCAATAAGCACATGCTGGAGGCAGCTAATGACTCAACCTTCCCCAAGGAATCTGTAATAGCATTTAAGACCTGCTTTACGATCCTTGCTTTTAATATCTGTTTTGAGCGCCATTGTTGCGGACAATTTATGTATAGGAGCCAAATGGTTTCATTAGCATTATCAGAGCTCTCGAGGGAGCAACGCGTTGGTGTATTAAGGTCTGGCCGACACCTTAAACTTTATCGTCTGCTCCTCGGAGCTGGAGGTCGCTAGGGCAGTGGTGGTAGTGGTGGTAGTAGTGGTGGTGGTGGTAGTGGTGGTGGCGGCAGTGGTGGTGGCAGTGGTGGTGGTAGTGGTGGTGGCAGTGGCAGTGGTGGTGGTAGTGGCAGTGGTGGTGGTGGTGGTAGTGGTGGTGGTGGTGGCAGTGGTGGTGGTGGTGTTGGTGGTGTTGGTAGTGGTGGTGGTAGTGGCAGTGGTGGTGGTGGTGGTGGTGGTAGTGGCAGTGGTGGTGGTGGTGGTGTTGGTGGTGGTAGTGGTGGTGGTAGTGGCAGTGGTGGTGGTGGTGGTGGCAGTGGTGGTGGTAGTGGTGGTGGTGGTGGTGGTAGTGGCAGTGGTGGTGGTGGCAGTGGTGGTGGTGGTGGTGGTAGTGGTGGTAGTGGTGGTGGTAGTGGTGGTGGTAGTGGTGGTGGTGGTGGTGGTGGCAGTGGTAGTAGTGGTGGTGGTGGTGGTGGTGGTGGTTGTGTCAGTGGTGGTGG
The DNA here is from genome assembly GCF_040958095.1 of Procambarus clarkii. NCBI lineage: Eukaryota > Metazoa > Arthropoda > Malacostraca > Decapoda > Cambaridae > Procambarus > Procambarus clarkii. Next base: position 23,428,580 of record NC_091208.1, on the reverse strand, counting down.
TGGTGGTGGCAGTGGTAGTAGTGGTGGTGGTGGTGGTGGTTGTGTCAGTGGTGGTGGTGGTGGTGGTGGTGGTGGTAGTGGTGGTGGTGGCAGTGGTGGTAGTGGTGGTGGTGATGGCAGTGGTGGTGGCAGTGGTAGTAGTGGTGGTGGTGGCAGTGGTAGTAGTGGTGGTGGTGGCAGTGGTGGTGGTGGTGGTGGTGGTGGCAGTGGTGGTAGTGGTGATGGCAGTGGTGGCAGTGGTAGTAGTGGTGGTGGTGGCAGTGGTGGTGGTAGTGGTGGTGGTGGTGGCAGTGGTGGTGGTGGTGGTGCTAGTGGTGGTGGTGGCAGTGGTGGTGGTGGTGGCAGTGGTGGTGGTGGTGGTGGCAGTGGTGGTGGTGGCGGTGGTGGTGGTGGCGGTAGTGGTGGTGGCAGTGGTGGTGGTGGCAGTGGTGGTGGTGGTGGTGCTAGTGGTGGTGGTGGCAGTGGTGGTGGTGGCAGTGGTGGTGGTGGTGGTGCTAGTGGTGGTGGTGGCGGTGGTGGTGGTGGCAGTGGTGGTGGTGGCAGTGGTGGTGGTGGTGGTGCTAGTGGTGGTGGTGGCAGTGGTGGTGGTGGTGGCAGTGGTGGTGGTGGTGGTGGCGGTGGTGGTGGTGGCAGTGGTGGTGGTGGCAGTGGTGGTGGTGGTGGCAGTGGTGGTGGTGGCAGTGGTGGTGGTGGTGGCAGTGGTGGTGGTGGCAGTGGTGGTGGTGGTGGTGGTGGCAGTGGTGGTGGTGGTGGCAGTGGTGGTGGATACGAGCTCGGACAAGAGAACGGTACACGTGCACCATTTGCTACGAGGTGGAGCCCTAGAGCTAGACGTTGCTACCCGTACACACCACTAGATAAGCACACCTCGGTAAACACATTCCTAGTCGTCCATAACCCGGCGCGGATTAGAAAATGTGGATAAATCACATTAAAATCCAATAATTCATTGAAGAACTTGATTCCCCCCCTCGCCTCTCCCGTCCCCCCGGGAGGTACTCGGCCCACAATGGCAGAGAGAGGGAGAGAGGGAGATTGAGAGAGAGGGAGAGAGGGAGAGGGAGATTGAGAGAGAGGGAGGGCAAGACGGGTACCGCACAGCCAAATCCTAGACAGAACAAAGCGCCTATTGTGAGATTTTTCTACCCTCCCTCCCTATTCTCCATCTCTCCCTCCCTCCCCATTCCATCCGGCCCCTGTCCTATCATAACGACCTTTTGATAAACATTAGCGTGATACAATAGAACCTTGCTAATACGATCCACTACTCAACAGATGAGCATCTCGCGTCTAAAAGGACCACTGCTCTTCGCCTCGTCTAATATGGATAAGTTCTGAACGATCCCACACGCGTTGTGTTCTGTGAAGGAGGCTCGAACCCTATATAAAGGAATTATTCGATGCGATCTCTAAGGTTAAAAACAATCGACATAAGCCCTTGATTTCACTTCGGAATTCTCTACATTTTTGAACTGCTGAAGCTGCTGCTCAAGCTGCTGCTCAAGCTGCTGCTCGAGCTGCTGCTCAAGCTGTTGCTCA
>NC_091208.1:23419541-23422041 GCF_040958095.1 Procambarus clarkii | reverse complement strand
ATATCACGGTTACAATCAATGTTTTAATGTATGGATATGTGAAAACAACTTTCTACTGTGCACTGCCACACAAGGGCAGGGATGGGTTCATAACTGATGCAGCTTAGAAGTAATATATATAAAAATTGTTCTTCATTCTTTAAAATGGACAAGCAAATTTTGGGTAAATTGTTAGGATGTCGTCCAGAACACCTGAGTCAATAATATAGTTACACAGTTGGTGGTACAAGAGGCCAGGAGGTCTAAAGTCCTTTACGGCTTCACATTCACATTCATTCACATAAAACACAATATAGTGTTCTAGTGAATGCATTAAAGGTTTATCACAGAGTTTACAATCTGAGTATTCTGGTAGTGGCTCAGCCTCACTAACCTGCCAGATGTGTCTATAGCCAAGGCGAATTACCACAATGACTACATCACATTGCCCGGTCCGGTTACTGTGCTGACCATAGCAGAGCACTTTTAGAGTCACATAAAATAACTCTACCACCATTGAGCTTAAGGTATTCAGTGGCTAGATAAATGCCCAATAGCTCGGTCTGTGTCGTGCTTGCCCAGTTGTTCAATCTGTGTACTAGTCATGATCATTTCATTCCCTTTATACACTGCTCATGCACAACCTGTTCTACCAGTGCTTAACTGCACAGAGCTGCACAGATTTTTTGCCCAGGTTGCTGACGAGATTTGTACCATTAACCTCGACTCCAAGATATTTATAAGACTCGCAAGTCTCCACGGGCACTCCATTAATAGTATAGTTAACATGAAGAGAATGGGGAATAAGAACCCTTGTTTTATCAACAGAGATTATGAGGCCACATTCTACTACTGTCTTGGAGAATGCATCAAGTAACATTTGTAGCCTTGGTTTACTGTGTGCCATAATACAAATATCATCAGCATAACATATAACAGTTTCCGTAGGTTGTACAGGTATGTCATGGATAAGTTTGTGCATAAGTATATTGAAGAGCATAGGGCTTAGGACACCACCTTGAGGTGTGCCTAGTTCGAATGCATCTGTTCTTGTACTTTTAACTCCTTTAAATAGGACACTAGCGCGCCTGTTGGATAGGTAGCTCTTTATCCAACTCAGAAGATTACCTTTGATTCCAAATTCAGCAAGTTGCTCTAATATTATTTCGCCATTCGCTACATCGAAAGCTGACTTTAGGTCAATAAAGGCTGCCTGTGTCCCATCCTGGGAGTGTACAAAATATTCAGCAAAGCATGTTTGTGTGCTACACTTGGGCATGAACCCATATAGGTTTGGGGCCAGTTTTTCTTTGACCTGAAACATGACACGATTGAGAACAATTCTCTCCAAGACTTTACACATGTAAGATGTAAGGGAAATGGGTCTGAATTTTTGAGAGTTAGATTTAGGAATTGGTATTATGAGACTTTGTGTCCATTTCTTTGGCAAGATACCTTGTGAGAGACTCATTTGATAGAGGTCAAGCAGAGGGTGGCTAGGGACATCATTCAGTAAGCTCAAGATGTTATAAGTTATACCATCCTCACCAGGGGCAGTTTGCTTAGGTTTTCCTAATGCTGATGTTAATTCAAAGGGGGTTATAGGAAACTGATCTGTTAAATCTGGTGAGGAACGTGCTATTTCAATATTAAAGTTTCTGTTAATGTTGGTATGTCTTAAATGCTGCTGTATATCTGGGGGTAAGGAAGAAATTTGTGAGACACTAGACCATTGAGCTAGGAGCATGTCAGCATATTCTGCAGGAGTATGATGAAGCTGAACTGGGGCTGAAGGTTTGGTAATGTTTTTAATTTTGTTCCACATTTCCGATAATGTTGTAGTTCTATTGATACCTTGTAGGAATTGTTCCCAATATGTTCTTAACTTGACCCTTAAGCTTGCGAAAATCTCTGTTGGCATTAAGGAATGCAAGTAAATTGTCAGGTGTTTTGTCTCGTTTATAAGAGTCAGCAGCTGAAGCACTTTAGCTCTGCAGTAATAACAGGATCCTCTGTCCATGAGGAAGAACGAGTGTTCTTTTTTTCTATTGATTTAACCCAGGTATCATAATAACTGGTAATGATACTGACAAGATCATTGTAAAAGTGGTCCACTGATACAGGTGTATACCCAGTGTACCACTTATGTACATTAGCCTTAAAGTGCTGTTTAAGATTGTCTGGAATGTTAATTTTAACTCTAGGATGAGGATTGGACCTAATATCCGCCACATTGTATTCACAATATATTGCAAAATGATCACTTACTAGTTCTGGGATGAGCTTAACGTTGACGTTGCTATCTGCTAGGCTGCTATCTACTAGGCTGTATCCAATCACATAATCCTGTCTACCTCACAATAAATGGGTCTGTTTATCAGTATCATACACAGTAATATTATGACCAGTAAGGTATTTCAAGAAGACGCTTCCATCAGTGTTACTTTAAGTACTGCTTAAACAGTACAGGTCTGCTTTAAGTACACTACATCCTCCATATATGTTATACAGTACGAAATAG
>NC_091208.1:23394541-23414541 GCF_040958095.1 Procambarus clarkii | reverse complement strand
AGAAAAAAAGGTGGGAGCTTGGAGATGTGATAAAGATATATAAAATACTGAGGGGGATTGACAAGAGTGGATATCGACGATATGTTCACACACTTAATTCCAGCTGAACAATGGGGCCATGTTTGGAAGCTGCTTCCAGTAGCTTTAAGTTTAGCGTACCGTAAAGCGTAATAAAGTATGAAGCATAAAATAAAGTTTTAATTTAGCGTAAGAGTAGGAGGAAAATGGAATGAACTAAAAGAACAAGTTCTGTAAGCAAACTCTATACATAATGTTAAAAGTATCTATGATAATTGCAGTCTCCGTGGCGTAGTGGTAAGACACTCGCCTGGCGTTCCGCGAGCGCATTGTCATGGTTCGTATCCTGGCCGGGGAGGATTGACTGGGCGCAAATCCTTAACTGTAGCCTCTGTTTAACTCAACAGTAAAATGTGTACTTGGTTGTAACAACGATTCTTCGCGGCGGGGATCGTATTCCAGGGACCTGCCCGAAACGCTACGCGTACTAGTGGCTCTACAAGAATGTAACAACTCTTGTATATATCTCAAAAAAAAAATAAGGATATACACAGGAGTTATTGCTCTAAATAACCGGTGACTAGAAATTCTGGGTTCAAGAGTCAATTCTGGGTCAATCCTGCAGGCACAATAGGTTATCTTGAAGTTATCTTGAGATGATTTAGGGGCTTTAGTGTCCCCGCGGCCCGGTCCTCGACCAGGCCTCCACTCCCAGGAAGCAGCCCGTGACAGCTGACTAACACCCAGGTACCTATTTTACTGCTAGGTAACAGGGGCATAGGGTGAAAGAAACTCTGTCCATTGTTTCTCGCTGGCGCCTGGGATCGAACCCAGGACCACAGAATCACAAGTCCAGCGTGCTGTCCGCTCGGCCGACCGGTTCCCGTAGGTGCAAATAGGTGAGTAGTCACTGATGGTATCACCTGCGCACAAAACAATGAAACACCGTTGGAGTCCTGGCCAACTAGGGAACCGGTCGGCCGAGCGGACAGCACACTGGACTTGTGATCCTGTGGTCCCGGGTTCGATACCAGGCGCCGGCGAGAAACAATGGACAGAGTTTCTTTCACCCTATGCCCCTGTGGGTGAAAGGGGCATAGGTCCTCGACCCGTCCTCGACCTCGACCAGGCTGCGGCCTGGTCGAGGACCGGGCCGCGGGGACACTAAAGCCCCGAAATCATCTCAAGATAACCATAATAAACTTCCCCCTCGGTGGCGAGCATTCTCTTGTGAGATGTAACAATAATTTTGGTATTGTAGTTGTTCAGTTGTTGGGCCGAGTGGTGTAGCGGTGATCCTCTTCGACTCGCACTTGTAAGACGCGGGTTTGATTCTCAGCCGCGATAGAAACAACTTGCTAGCGTTTCCGTTCACTTTTAAGTCTGTTTACCTAGCAGTAAATAGGTGTCTGAGAGTTAACAGCTGTTAACGCTTATCATCTTGGCGATGGTCAGGAATGGGCTAGACATTTAGGTGTATGACACCACGCTGGCTAGTAACACCACCGCACCAATGGTGCCTTTACTTATTCTATTGTTGTCCCCTAACTGCCCCTTGCCAATTCGGGGGGGAGGGGGGGGGGTATAGGGTGTTTTTGTAGCGTCAGGGCACCAATCACCCCCCCCCCCAGCCACAGGGCATGGCGAGAAGGCACCCCTAAGCATACTTACTAATTACTTAGCCCCGCGTCATACACCGAGGCTAACCATAGCCTGTGCTAGGTAAGTTACGGGCTCGCCATAGCCCGTGCTGCTTGGAACTTGTTCCGAGTAGCTGAATCTATAACAAGACCCGCGTCATACACATGGAGGATGGGAAGGAATGAGAAGTCGTGTACTCGTATACCAATCTGTGAAAAAATAGGAAGAGCAAGAGTGAGTGAGTGAGTGAGTGAGTGAGGTGAGACCTTCCACACTCAAGTAGCACCATCTCACCTGTGTTAATCTCGCTCCCCGTGATACCTGTCCTCGTACATCATATTATGTACGAATTCTATCGTGTAATTGTATGTTCGACTCGTCTTTGGTACACAAGAGTTCAGCCGGGACTCTGCTTGATGATTCCAAAGACGCGCGCACCGGACTCTGTCTCGCAGAGTCCACAAGCCAGCCAAGATGCAGGCCAGCAGAGTCGCAGGCTATCAGTACGGAGACGGCCAGCAGACTTTAGTGCATGATGAGATATCATTTGTACAAGTGCAGACTGTTTCTCTCGTGTCTGCCTTATAATGCTCACTTAAATGTTGTTCTTAACTTTGTCGGCCACTGAGCCGAGCGGAGGAGCAAGGAGAGAGAGAGAGTAAGGAAGGGGTCTTCTTCCTGATGGCTTGCTCATTCATCTTGCACAACCACACACACCTGGCCTTGCACAACCACACACACCTGGGCTTGCACAACCACATACACCTGGGCTTGCACAACCACACACACCTGGGCTTGCACAACCACACACACCTGGGCTTGCACAACCACACACACCTGGGCTTGCACAGCCACACACACCTGGGCTTGCATGCACATTGTTCTCTCTGCTAGTTGCTTTAGCTATTGTTGGGTGTCCAGTTCTAGCCTTGGGATCACCAGCGGGGAATATTATGAAGCCTGCGAGTGTTAGGGCTGCGGGCCTTATGGGATGTGGGTTTAGGGGCTGCGGGAATTGAGGGCTGTGCGCCCTGTGGGATGTGGGTTTTTTGCGGCTTCGGGCTTTAGGGACTTAAGGGTTTAGGAACTGTGGGGCTTGGAGGCCGGTGACCTTAAAGTGTACAAAAGGATGGGCAAATCCACAAGGGCCGTGACGAGGATTCGAACCTGAGTCCGGGAGCATCCCAGACACTGCCTTAATCGACTGAGCTACGACAGGGTTAAAAGGGTTGAAACCGAAGTTCTACTGAACTTACTGGATCCCGTAGCCTCTCCGAGGCACTGTCGTAGCTCAGTCGATTAAGGCAGTGTCTGGGATGCTCCCGAACGCAGGTTCGAATCCTTGTCACGGCCCTTGTGGATTTGTTCATTTGATGCATCACGTTAGTGTGATCTGTGTGTGTCAAAAGGATGGATATCATCACCTTGCTGTGCTCTACTCTCACTCTCCTCCATGTTCATCTTGACATTACCTAGGAAGTCATGTGCAGCTGTGAGTAGTGAGTATTGTGAGTAGTGAGGGTTGATAAGGATAATACACGCAGAGTCCTCCACCGCACGCACGCACGCACGCAAAGTCCTTCACTAACACACACAACCACTCAGCCTTGACTCACTAACCTGTCTTCTGGAGATGAAGGGAAGATGTCTCCTCCATGTAAAATGTTTTCTCTTGCAAGTCAAGAAAATAGCTGAGGGGAACTTCTTCACGCATGTAGTGCAATCTGTGCATCACTCACAATTAACCACGGCTGAAGACAACAATCATTTATCTCCACCTGTCTGTTGCTATGATTGCACCATGTGTCTCTCCTGCCAATAAACTTTGCTGAAGCTTCACTCGCTCTTTTTATAAAAATATTGAATCAACATAGACACTTCGTGCAGGTATACTAACTACCCTTGCACAGCCAATCACATTGGCCATGGTCTGTAAGGGTCAGTCTCTCTCTCAATACTCATAACCATCTTGACACACACTGCAGAGGACTTCACCCTCCCGGCAAATATGTAAACCTTTCATGCTCTGAAAAAATTATATATATATATATATATATATATATATATATATATATATATATATATATATATATATATATATATATATATATATATATATATATATCACGAGAATAAACACGTGATTAAGAATGTGACAATGTCAGATCACGGAGGAAAATGAAACAGGAATTTCCTTAAGTACTTTCGTATATTAAATACATCTTCAGAAGGAATCTGAAAGTACTTAAGGAAATTCCTGTTTCATTTTCCTCCGTGGTCTGACATTGTCATATATTTATGCCATATATATATATATATATATATATATATATATATGTCGTACCAAGTAGCCAGAACTCACTTTTTGGCCTACTATTCAAGGCCCGATTTGCCTAATAAGCCAAGTTTTCCTGAATTAATATATTTTTTCTAATTTTTTTCTTATGAAATGATAAAGCTACCCATTTCATTATGTATGAGGTCAATTTTTTTTTATTGGAGTTAAAATTAACGCAGATATATGACCGAACCTAACCAACCCTACCTAACCTAACCTAACCTATCTTTATAGGTTAGGTTAGGTTAGGTTGCCGGAAAAGTTAGGTTAGGTTAGGTTAGGTAGGTTAGGTAGTCGAAAAAGCATTAATTCATGAAAACTTGGCTTATTAGGCAAATCGGGCCTTGCATAGTAGGCTGAGAAGTGTGTTCTGGCTACTAGGTACGACATATATATATATATATTAGTATATTTTGGTAGCAGTCTTTCCTGTAGACATATATTATTAAATATGACCGAAAAAGTAAGATTAATAATTCTAACACGAATTTTCTCAATCTTTCGTACATTTCGTTTCACTGTTGGAGGTAAATAAAAAATCAATTCTCCAAAATTCATTTTTATTTCTAGTCTGACGCGACACGAGCGCGTTTCGTAAAACTTATTACATTTTCAAAGACTTTAGTTCACAAATACACAACTGAATAGAACTTACGCATCTCCGATTTTATATCTACATTTGAGTGAGGTGGAAGGGGTGATGTGGCATTAACACAAGACAGAACAAGATGTGGTATTAATAGGGTATTAATACCACATCTATACAACACAGAAATCATCGATAGATACAGCGATAGCAGGCGGCTTGACGTTTGCGAGGCACTACACATCAAGAAGTCAACACCAGCAATCAACAGCCAATTATTGCACAACTATATTCTACCCACCTCAAGACTCCGCTCCAATATAGAAGCATCAAGAAATATGGACCAATAGGCTTTCTACAAACACTTCTATTCAATATCCATTGTTTCGTGTTCTGTCTTGTGTTGATGAAATTAATACCCTATTAATACTCTTGTTCTGTCTTGTGTTGATGAAATTAATACCCTATTAATACCACTTCTTGTTCTGTCTTGTGTTGATGAAATTAATATCCTATTAATACCACATCTTGTTCTGTCTTGTGTTAATGCCACATCACCCCTTCCACCTCACTCAAATGTAGATATAAAATCGGAGATGCGTAAGTTCTATTCAGTTGTGTATTTGTGAACTAAAGTCTTTGAAAATGTAATAAGTTTTACGAAACGCGCTCGTGTCGCGTCAGACTAGAAATAAAAATGAATTTTGGAGAATTGATTTTTGATTTACCTCCAACAGTGAAATGAAATGTACGAAAGATTGAGAAAATTCGTGTTAGAATTATTAATCTTACTTTTTCGGTCATATTTAATAATATATATATATATATATATATATATATATATATATATATATATATATATATATATATATATATTTATATATGTCGTACCTAGTAGCCAGAGCGCACTTCTCAGCCTACTATGCAAGGCCCGATTTGCCTAATAAGCCAAGTTTTCATGAATTAATTGTTTTTCGACTACCTAACCTTCCTAACCTAACCTAACCTAACTTTTTAGGCTACCTAACCTAACCTATAAAGATAGGTTAGGTTAGGTTAGGTAGGGTTGGTTAGGTTCGGTCATATATCTACGTTAATTTTAACTCGAATAAAAAAAATGACCTCATACATAATGAAATGGGTAGCTTTATCATTTCATAAGAAAAAAATTAGAGAAAATATATTTATTCAGGAAAACTTGGCTTATTAGGCAAATCGGGCCTTGCATAGTAGGCTGATAAGTGCGTTCTGGCTACTAGGTACGACATATATAAATATATATATATATATATATATATATATATATATATATATATATATATATATATATATATATATATATATATATATATATATATATGTCGTACCTAGAAGCCAGAACGCACTTCTCGGCCTAATATGCAAGGCCCAATTTGCCTAATAAGCCAAGTTTTCATGAATTCATTGTTTTTCGACTACCTAACCTACCTAACCTAACCTAACCTAACTTTTTCGGCTACCTAAAAAAACCTAACCTATAAAGATAGGTTAGGTTAGGTTAGGTAGGGTTGGTTAGGTTCGGTCATATATCTATGTTAATTTTAACTCCAATAAAATAAAATTGACCTCATACATAATGAAATGGGTAGCTTTATCATTTCATAAGAAAAAAATTTAGAGAAAATATATTAATTCAGGAAAACTTGGCTTATTAGGTAAATCGGGCCTTGAATAGTAGGCCAAAAAGTGAGTTCTGGCTACTAGGTACGACATATATATATATATATATATATATATATATATATATATATATATATATATATATATATATATATATATATATATATATATATATGGGCCAGGAAGCTGTCCACTGGCCTGGTCACTGTCACCACTGACCTGGCCACTGTCACCACTGACCTGGCCACTGTCACCACTGACCTGGCCACTGTCACCACTGACCTGGCCACTGTCACCACTGACCTGGCCACTGTCACCACTGGCCTGGCCACTGTCACCACTGACCTGGCCACTGTCACCACTGACCTGGTCACTGTCACCACTGACCTGGTCACTGTCACCACTGGCCTGGCCACTGTCACCACTGGCCTCGCCACTGTCACCACTGGCCTGGCCACTGTCACCACTGGCCTGGCCACTGTCACCACTGGCCTGGTCACTGTCACCACTGGCCTGGTCACTGTCACCACTGGCCTCGCCACTGTCACCACTGGCCTCGCCACTGTCACCACTGGCCTCGTCACTGTCACCACTGGCCTCGCCACTGTCACCACTGGCCTCGCCACTGTCACCACTGGCCTCGCCACTGTCACCACTGGCCTCGCCACTGTCACCACTGGCCTCGACGCTTTCTTAGATCCAGGAAATACATAACCAGCTTCAGTGACTTGAAGATATATTATTAATTAAGTTCGTAGATAATTTTTAAATTAGTAAAAAGTTGCGTAAGAGGATGAAGCTCTCACAGTGACTCATATTATGAGGCGTTGCCTCACACTGAGAGATAATAATGAGAAATACTTATAACATCACTTCTGAAGAATTTTCTTCCTACATGAAATCATTTTGGAACTGATGTTGAAGTCACCATAAATTACCGTCAGAGTTTTCGAAATATTATATGGTGAAATTTCGCGAATTGTGGCGTGGTAATAGACTCGTCTTGTATGATATCTTGACTATTGTAAGATAACCGAGGCTTGAGTCCCACCTTCACAACACTTGCTGGGGAGAGTCCCACCTACACAACACTTGCTGGGGAGAGTCCCAGCTTCACAACACTTGCTGGGGAGAGTCCCACCTTCACAACACTTGCTGGGGAGAGTCCCACCTTCACAACACTTGCTGGGGAGAGTCCCACCTACACAACACTTAAGTATATTAATTGTAATCATAAAACTACTGTTATCAGTTATGTACAAAACAGTTCACAAAGAAACTCTCATTTTTGCAAATGTCTCCTTCGGGAAATGTTCATTTTGGAAGTAATTAAAGTTTTGTCGAGTGAAGAGAGTGTGACCCACCACCGTCACGGTGGGGGGGGGGAGTGATCTCACCCCCCCCCCCACCACCGTCACGGTGGGGGGGGAGTGAGCTCACCCCCCCCCACCACCGTCACGGTGGGGGGGGGAGTGAGCTCACCCCCCCCCCACCACCGTCACGGTGGGGTGGGGGGGGAGTGATCTCACCCCCCCCCCACCACCGTCACGGTGGGGGGGGGGAGCTCACCCAGTGAACCAACTATATACCTTAAAGAAAGTTTATATTGGTATTTGATAGACCAAATAATATTGTGCTTCATATATTATATTCGAGGCAGAAAAACACACATTTCATAGATTTGATATTTGTGGTATTGTGGTTGTTGTTAAAGATTCGCTGCCTGGAACATAAAGTTCCAAGTAGCACGGGCTATGGTGAGCCCGCAGCGGTATTGTGGCATACAGCCACACAAATATGAGGTGTTCTGAAGCACAGCAGCAGGCGAGGGAGAGAATAATGCCATTAAGAGGAAGACAAACATTATATTTAACTGTTAATGTAATTATTACACCGAGTGATGTGTTAAGAGCTCAGTGCATCGCAGCGGTAAAATAATGTTTCTCATTTGATATAGAAATCTGAGAGATAATTGAGTGCGAGACGCTTGCCCAAACTGCATGAAATTGTTAGTGGGAAGTTAATGAGATAATACCGGGTATTACGGAGACAGTTTTCTTGGCATGGTTTGTGATGCTACTGAGGACACACACACACACACACACACACACACACACACACACACACACACACACACACACACACACACACACACACACACCTAGATCAGTGCTGGACAGTCTGCTTGATCACGGATTTGGTGAGGATTAAGGTAATAAGGACGACTTTTGTGGAGGCCAGGTGGAGGTCCTGGTGGAGGTCCTGGTGGAGGTCCTGGTGGAGGTCCTGCTGGAGATCCTGGTGGAGGTCCTGGTGGAGGTCCTGCTGGAGATCCTGGTGGAGGTCCTGGTGGAGGTCCTGGTGGAGGTCCTGGTGGAGGTCCTGGTGGAGGTCCTGGTGGAGGTCCTGGTGGAGGTCCTGGTGGAGGGCAGGTGGAGGTCCTGGTGGAGGGCAGGTGGAGGGCAGGTGGAGGTCCTGGTGGAGGGCAGGTGGAGGTCCTGGTGGAGGCCAGGTGGAGGGCGGGGTCAGCTTAGCGCCCAGACGCGGTCACCTAAGCTGACCTCGGCCGCACCGTGACCAAACAATCACAAAGCTTAGTCATTTTACAATTTCCCGCGATTATATCTAATTTACACCCGCGACTGCGGAGTCGTCGCGGCGCGAGAGTATTCTGTGAAGTCTTGAGGCGCGGTGGCGCGCGCGCGGAGACCGCGGAGAGTGGAGGAGCGGTGGAGGATAGAGAGGATAGGAGGAGAGTAATGAATGACAGGGATGTGTGGTAGGAACAATTAGAAAGGCAAATCTAAGGTAAATTGACACACAAAATTAAATTAAGAGTCCTACCTAGGCATGTACAGCAAGATGGTCCCTACAGATGGACTCTATAACATGATGGTCCCTACAGATGGACTCTATAACAAGATGGTCCCTACAGATGGACTCTATAGCAAGATGGTCCCTACAGATGGACTCTATAACATGATGGTCCCTACAGATGGACTCTATAACAAGATATCTCACTAATATAATAGAGTATCTCACAGCAGAGCACAGAAAACACGGTGGGACCTCTAGCGTGTATATGTTGGAAGAGGTCTGATCTGATAGTCATAATATAGACATATGTGACGAGAGATGATATATTATCTCTCGTCTCTCACGTGTGGTGGTGTTGGCACGCCTGGTTCCTCGCTACGCTATATTATCTCTCGTCTAGTGGTGTTAGCACGCCTGGTTCCTCGCTACGCTATATTATCTCTCGTCTAGTGGTGTTGGCACGCCTGGTTCTATGCTTGACTGGTCTCCATTATACTTTACGACGTATCGGAGAGGCGCTCTGAGCGACCCGTCAATATAAGCGACTCATATACCGGGAAATTATATTTCATAGAATTGTTATTGACCAAGAATTGTGGGTTTGTATTGGCAATTGGCAGTAAAGTTTTGCGGGGTCACGTTTGTGTAGATTGGAAGTCTGACCTGCGGCCAACCTCCCACACAACCGTCACTGTACCGTCACACACACAGATCACAATAACGTGATGCATCAAATGAACAAATCCACAAGGGCCGTGACGAGGATTCGAACCTGCGTCCGGGGGCATCCCAGACACTGCCTTAATCGACTGAGCTACGACATGGTAAAAGGGTTGAAACCGAAGTTCTACTGAACTTACTGGATCCCGTAGCCTCTCTGAGGCACAAACCAGGCTTTTACACAACCCCCCCCCCCTGCACCCGAGCTATGTTAATAGGCCGTTCTCCCTCTTCCCCCTTACATCCTCACACACAGAGATCACAATAACGTGATGCATCAAATGAACAAATCCACAAGGGCCGTGACGAGGATTCGAACCTGCCTGTTGACATAGCTCGGGTGCAGGGGGGGGGTTGTGTAAAAGCCTGGTTTGTGCCTCAGAGAGGCTACGGGATCCAGTAAGTTCAGTAGAACTTCGGTTTCAACCCTTTTACCCTGTCGTAGCTCAGTCGATTAAGGCAGTTTTTTTTTTTTTTTTTTTTATTATTATTTTCTACCACAGACGTGGCCGTCTGGGATGCTCCCGGACGCAGGTTCGAATCCTCGTCACGGCCCTTGTGGATTTGGTCACTATACCGTCACTGTACGGTCACTACCGTCACTGTACCGTCACATACAGCAGTAAGAGGGATGAACGTTTTTAAAAACTAAACTAACCAGAGATGTGTGGGAGACGAGCAGCCTGTCCCTTTAACGTTCCCAACGTCAACAAAATGTCGTACTAAAGTTCCCTTATCCTAACCTGCCAGAGGACCCACAACAGAAAACGGGACAGTCCGTCACTTTGGCCAGCCGCTGAGTGAAGGTCCTCCCTATGGAGAAGAGTGAGTTGTTGTTAAAGATTAGCTACCTGGAACAAAGTTCCAAGTAGCACGGGCTATGGTGATCCCGCAGGATGTGAGGAGAGTGAGGCCAGGCTGTAAGGCAACTGAAGACAGTCGCTGGGGGTACTTATGGTCGCCTGGAGGTGGTGACATTCTAGACGCAGTCTTATCAGGCGTCAGGCGAGTCGTCGACGACGCCGCCACAGGAAGCTTAGGCCAGGAGTACCCAGTACCCAGTTGAGGCTGGCTGGGTACCCAGGGTATGCCCAGTACCCAGTTGAGGCTGGCTGGGTACCCAGGGTATACCCAGTACCCAGTTGAGGCTGGCTGGGTACCAAGGGTACCCAGTGCTGACTGATTTCAGGCGCTGAGGCTTGTGTTGGAGTACACGGCCCAGATTCACGAAGCAGTTACGTCAGCACTTACGAACGTGTACATCTTTCCTCAATCTTTGACGGCTTTGGTTACATTTATTAAACAGTTTACAAGCGTGAAAACTTGCCAATCAACTGTTGTTTTTGTTATAAACCGCCTCCTGGTGCTTCGGAGCTCATTAACTGTTTATTGATTGTAAACAAAGCCGCCAAAGATTGAGAAAAGATGTACAGGTTCGTAAGTGCTTGCGTAACTGCTTCGTGAATCTGGCCCTAGGCTCTCCGAGCGGAGTTTACCAATACCAAGAGAGCTCCACCTTCCCCCCCCTTCCCCCCTTCCCCCCCCCCCTCCTCCCTCCTTCCCCCCTGGGCTATGTCCTCCTGTGTTAACTCTGTTTCAGAGTAGGTAATACAGTCTTGAAGTGCAACACAATTCATCTCACCACAGTACAGCACAATGGAATACAGTACAACACAATACAGTATAGTCCAACAAATAATTGAATTTTACGCAAATTCTCACATACAAGGAGTTATAGACCATGCTATACTTGGCCTCAGACGACATGCTATACACACACCTGACCTCAGACGACCCGCTATACACACACCTGACCTCAGACGACCCGCTATACACACACCTGACCTCAGACGACCCGCTATACACACACCTGACCTCAGACGACCCGCTATACACACACCTGACCTCAGACGACCCGCTATACACACACCTGACCTCAGACGACCCGCTATACACACACACACACCTGGCGGACACACACACCTGGCGGACACACACACACACCTGGCGGACACACACACACACCTGGCGGACACACACACACACCTGGCGGACACACACACACACCTGGCGGACACACACACACACCTGGCGGACACACACACACACCTGGCGGACACACACACACCTGGCGGACACACACACACCTGGCGGACACACACACACCTGGCGGACACACACACACCTGGCGGACACACACACACCTGGCGGACACACAAGACTGCCAGTATGTCAGGCAGATGACCCCAATATAACTCAACAGTATAAGCTTCATCTTCTCTCCGCTTGGATGGTGAGTGTCGGAGCGGACTTGCTCTCCTGAGCGGCAGCGACTGACTGGGATTGAAATTAATCTGATGGTTTAATCAGCTCTGATTAGCCACTCGGGTCTGCCATCCATCAATGCTAGATTGATGACGCGGCCCCAATCACTGGTTGATGATAGAATAACCGTAGAGTGGATGGATAGGGGGTGGGGAGGAAGGCTAGTGTGTCATCACTAAGCTTGACTACTCTCTGTGCTTGCTGTGGCGCGGCTCTAGCTCTTGGGTCCCGGTTATCAACCTTTATACAACTGGTGTCCTGTTTCCGGAAGACTTTAGAGTAGGCCCTTGAGGGAGCCGAGCGGACAGCACGCTGGACTTGTGGTCTTGGGTTCGATCCCAGGCGCCGGCGAGAAACAATGGGCAGAGTTTCTTTCACCCTATGCCCCTGTTACCTAGCAGTAAAATAGGTACCTGGGTGTTAGTCAGCTGTCACGGGCTGCTTCCTGGGGGTGGAGGCCTGGTCGAGGACCGGGCCGCGGGGACACTAAAGCCCCGAAATCATCTCAAGATAACCTCCACGGACACATGTGGCTACTCCTCCACGGACACATGTGGCTCCACGGACACATGTGGCTACTCCTCGACGCGCACATGTGACTGATAGGCATACGTCACAATTGTTGGATGTGTCGCATATGTACAAGTTACTAATATTATTGTAAGTGTATTTTATTACGTGTATGTCACCAGCCACTTGGGGTGGACGGTAGAGTGACGGTTTCGCTTCATGCAGGTCGGCGTTCAATCCCCGACCGTCTAAATGGTTGGGCACCATTCCTTTCCCCCGTCCCATCCCAAATCCTTATCCTGACCCCTTCCCAGTGCTATATAGTTCGTAATGGCTTGGCGCTTTCCCCCTGATAGTTGCCTTTTCTTGCTCTCTTCCTCTTCTCTCTCTTCTCCTCCTTCCATATCCATCAATGCTATCTATTGCCTCTCCATCTCTTTCTCCTTCACCCATTCCACTCCCTCCTATATTATATATATTCTATTTCCACTCATCCTGCGCCGTCTTTATCCTCATTTCATCCTTCCTTTTTCACCTCCCCCCCCCTTTCCTCCTCCTCCTCCCCCCCCCGGTCTGGGAGATCATACATCATCATACATCTTGTTGAATTATAAGGAGGGAGGCCGACTCCGGACTCCTTCCCTTCCCCGTCTTAATTGATGGCCTTTATCAAAGCCAGACGCGATTTCCTCAAACATGTCTCGTTCGAGTCTCCTCGCGTTATCTCTCGCCTTAAAAAAATCATCTTAAAATTTGCCAAAAACTACAAGAAAATGAGTTATAAAGCTGGTGACATAAGCGACCAGCTGTGGAGGCGAGGTCGCGGGTTCGAATCCCGCTGCCAGGGTCTGAAGACTTCTGGAATGCTTTACTAGAGGAGTCTGAGGCTCCTTGTTGCAGCAATGACAATAGTTTCATTGTTTTCTCCTACGTTCCCTTGCTATCCTCTTCTTATTCCTATTACTATCTCCTTCTCATTCAGTGGTTATAATAGGAGCTGCCTCGTATGGGCCAATAGGCCCTCTGCAGTTCTCATTATTACTACTATCCCCAACACCTTACTTTCCTCCTCAGCTCTCTCTTGCCTATTTATTGCCTGTCTCAACCTCCTCTTTACGGGAGACATCTCCCGTCACGCAGGGTGCAGTAGCACCTCCACAGATCTCCAGTATCATCTATTGATACTGGAAATGGCTCAAAAGGGCCACCACTTATGGGCTATTCATGCCCATGCCACCTTTTGGGTGGCTTAATCTTCATCATCATCTCCTCTTCACAATCGACTTGAGAATGGTCCAGGACGGACCGAAACTTCGTCGTCGTCCCTTCAACTTCTAGTGTGTGGTCTGGTCAACACACTTCAGCCACGTTATTGTGACTCCTCGCCTGCACATGCTCCTGTGTGTTATTGATGCTGCTGGGGTGAGGGAGCAACATTCATCATCTCTGATGAGTGTTGTGGACAGAGATGAAGAGTCGCTGTAATCCTGGGATCATGTGCCGGAGAGTCGACCACAAGGCCACAGGAAAAATATACTCTCAAAGTTCTTTAACAGTTTTGTGAGTTGCAACACATGAGAAGACCACTAACTTGATGCTTACTCCAACAGCTGCCTTGAACGGAGATAAACTGTAAATGGCTTGCCTATCTATCTAATTGCCTTGTTTCGCTCCCTGAATAAAAATGTTCATAGCTTTTCGGTAATTTTAGTACTTACCTATGAGTGACTACGAGGAAGTGTGGTGTAGCTCTACACCCCCGCCTCAGAGCCTTGTTGTGCCTGGGGATTAAACCTTCACTATTCTAACAATCACCAGTCGGTCGGTCGGTCGGAGAGCCGGTCGGCCGAGCGGACAGCACGCTGGACTTGTGATCCTGTGGTCCTGGGTTCGATCCCAGGCTCCGGCGAGAAACAATGGGCAGAGTTTCTTTCACCCTATGCGCCTGTTACCTAGTAGTAAAATAGGTACCTGGGTGTTAGTCAGCTGTCACGGGCTGCTTCCTGGGGGTGAAGGCCTGGTCGAGGACCGGGCCGCGGGGACACTAAAGCCCCGAAATCATCTCAAGATAACCTATAACCACCATCGTTGTCGAACATTTCCTTAAAGTTGTGTCTGGAGGTGGCTTCCAGCACTTCTTCCCTCAGTCTACTCCAATTGTTGACCAGTATTTCCTTACTTTTCTTCAACTCATTTACCATTCTATTATCCATTACGATCTACGATTCCAGCTTCCACGTGTGTCGTCTTGTCCTGGTCCACAGTTGTTGTTCCTCTTGCCTGTTGGTGTTGGTGTTTAGTGGCGCTGGTGGTGATGGTGATGAGGGTGATTATGGACTTGTGACCCAAATGGATATGAATAAATTAGTTAAGCTTTCTCTCAAAGTACGAGGCGGGCTGAAGCGTTTATGGGTGTGTGTGTATGAATGAGCTGAGTATAGTCAGACGGAGGAGACTGTGCTGGGAGCTCGGGCTCACCATAGCCTGTGCTACATGGACATTTCGTCCTGAGTAGTTAAATCTAAAACAACACCTGTCCTGGGACGCAGACATGGGTCGTAATCCTCTAAGAGCGGCCGCCAATTATGAGAGGTCGGCGGTAACCCACCAAACACACACCGAAACTACGACGTTGGTACAACGTTCGAACAAGTTTTAACACCACCTAACCAGTTATAACAACCAATATAGCAAGTTGTAACAACGTTCTAATACGTCATAAACACGTTAAGCCAAGATGTAACAACTTTATTACAAGTTGTAACAAGCGGAAAATAGAGACAGTTTCTGTTTGTGTTTCCAGGGAACTTCCCTGAGCCGACGGCCGCTACAAATAAAAGACTGATGTTGGTCGTGGACGCTAAGGTAATAAGTTGTTGTTAAGGCAATGTCACAGGTGAGGGACAGATGCTGTATTGGCTCAAGGAGAGGTGGAGCATCAGTTCTGTTCTGAAGGTCAGAGCTGAGCTATGGGTGTGCAGGCTTGCTATACACCAAGGGTACTCACTACACCAAGGGGTACTCACTACACCAAGGGGTACTCACTACACCAAGGGGTACTCACTACACCAAGGGGTACTCACTACACCAAGGGGTACTCACTACACCAAGGGGTACTCACTACACCAAGGGGTACTCACTACACCAAGGGGTACTCACTCACAACTACACCAAGGGTACTCACTACACTAAGAGGTACTCACTCACAGCTACACTAAGGGGTACTCACAGCTACACCAAGGGGTACTCACAGCTACACTAAGGAGTACTCACTACACTAAGAGGTACTCACTCACAACTACACCAAGGGGTACTCACTACACTAAGAGGTACTCACTACACTAAGAGGTACTCACTCACAGCTACACTAAGGGGTACTCACTCACAGCTACACTAAGGGGTACTCACTACACTAAGAGGTACTCACTCACAGCTACACTAAGGGGTACTCACAGCTACACCAAGGGGTACTCACAACTACACCAAGGGGTACTCACAACTACACCAAGGGGTACTCACAACTACACCAAGGGGTACTCACTACACTAAGGGGTACTCACTCACAACTACACCCGGCGGCCTCCGTTACGTCCAGACTCTCCAACACATGTGGCAACACACTATGTTCATCACAATACAACACAGGTGTCTAACACACTTAAGTATCTCACCAAGTTCACACGACGTACATCTACACACCTGCCTCCTCCACACCTGCCTGAAGAATATAGCACTAACACGTTCAACACGTGACTGTCAGACATGTGTTGTCTTCTAACAACCACAACAATTTAGTAGATTGTTCTTCCATAAAACTCAAAATTATGAAACATGTTTTGACAAGTTGTAGCCCAAGTGAGTGGAACAACCCAACACTCTCGCAAGTGAATGGTTAACACACACTCTGGAACACACTAACACAACTTAGCCTACTCAGATACAAACACCTCTCCCACACTCAATTCAATTTTTTCATTTGTATTAACTAACAGCCCAAGAAAGTGTAAGAGAAGCAATGATATTTTAAAGACATAATTAACGCGGTTATTTAAACGCTACTGCTACCATTAATGATAGTTTTGTAATTGTATAGAACAAAGAAAAACCGGAGAGATATAAGACTGGTAAGTTATCAGGAGATAAGACAGACACACACACACACACACACACACACACACACACACACACACACACACACACACACACACACACACACACACACACACACACACACACACACACCACACACACACACACCACACACACACACACCACACACACCACACACACCACACACACCACACACACCACACACACACACACACACACACACACACACACACACACACACACACACACACACACCTACACACACACCTGCGGACCTTCCCACCAGGAAACAAAGGCAGATTACCGAGGCCGGTCAATATACCCAATTATCATGTAAATGTGAGCCATAAACACAATACCAATTACTAAGAGTTGTTCCAAGTAGGTGATAACGGTGGTGGTGGTGTTGTGGTGGGGTGGTGTGTTGGGGTGTGTTGTGGTGGTGTTGTGTTGGGGTGGTGGTGTGTTGGGGTGTGTTGTGGTGGTGGTGGTGTGTTGGGGTGGTGGTGTGTTGGGGTGGTGGTGTGTTGGGGTGGTGGTGTGTTGGGTGGTGGTGTGTTGGGTGGTGGTGTGTTGTCGTGGTGTGTTGTCGTGGTGTGTTGTGTTGGTGTGTTGGGGTGGTGGTGTGTTGAGGTGGTGTTGGGGTGGTGGTGTGTTGAGGTGGTGTTGGGGTGGTGGTGTGTTGGGGTGGTGGTGTGTTGGGGTGGTGGTGTGTTGAGGTGGTGTTGGGGTGGTGGTGTGTTGAGGTGGTGTTGGGGTGGTGTGTTGTGGTCGTGCTAGCCCCCCCCTCCCCCCCCCCTCTCCGTCGGCAGCTTCAGCAAGCAACAAAAGGTACTGAACAATGAGAGTTCTCCACTATAATAATGCTATATAAATATTCTGAAGGAACTGCATAATTTGTCTCGTCAGAATGCTAATGGTCGTGCTAATTTTTACGGCTGCTCTCCAACCATTAAAATGATCTGATCAGCACAACAGTGCTGCCCACCTCTTCCCTCACCCATTACACCTTTATTTCCTGCTTATTTCACGTTTATTTCCTATATATTCCCTGAATATTTCCAGTTTATTTCCTGTATATTGCCTGTTTATTTGCTGTTTATAACCTGTTAATTTCTTGTTTATTTCCAAAATGTTAAGTTTCCATTTCCTGATTTCACCAGATTTACGAGATCTGTTCACTTATCTTTATTGTCACTGGTTAGCCTTTTTTGTACATGTATTCACTTAAGTTTATTCTGTTTTACTCTTTATCCTGGCATAGCAGTGCCAGGGTGCAGGGCTAGGGTGGGCATGGCAGTGCCAGGGTGCAGGGCTAGGGTGGGCATAGCAGTGCCAGGGTGCAGGGCTAGGGTGGGCATAGCAGTGCCAGGGTGAAGGGCTAGGGTGGGCATGGCAGTGCCAGGGTGCAGGGCTAGGGTGGGCATGGCAGTGCCAGGGTGCAGGGCTAGGGTGGGCATAGCAGTGCCAGGGTGAAGGGCTAGGGTGGGCATGGCAGTGCCAGGGTGCAGGGCTAGGGTGGGCATGGCAGTGCCAGGGTGAAGGGCTAGGGTGGGCAAGGAAGGTCTAAGATGGATAGTGAATGGCTAGTATGACGGGCCAGGAAGAGCAGGGAAGGGGCAGGGTGAAGGGCATCTCATTAGAACCAGTCACACATCTCACTGAAGGTGGCCATTAAGGTACTGTGTATAAACCAGGCCGGTCATGGAAGGTCGTGCCTGGCCCACCTGACCGGTGGGTCAGTGCCTGGCCCACCTGACCGGTGGGTCAGTGCCTGGCCCACTTCACCGGTGGGTCAGTGCCTGGCCCACTTGACCGGTGGGTCAGTGCCTGGCCCACTTGACCGGTGGGTCAGTGCCTGGCCCACTTGACCGGTGGGTCAGTGCCTGGCCCACCTGACCGGTGGGTCAGTGCCTGGCCCACTTGACCGGTGGGTCAGTGCCTGGCCCACTTGACCGGTGGGTCAGTGCCTGGCCCACCTGGCCGGTGGGTCAGTGCCTAATCCTGGCTCTGGTGCGGGATTAATTATGAGACGTGTACTGGGATAATTTAGGGTGTTCAGGCTGTTATAAGCTGGTTGTATATTGGATTAATTGAGGCTGTGTACTGGATTAAACAGTTTTGTCCTGTAATAATAAAGGGTTGTAAAGTGGATTAATTAGAGGGTGTGGGGAGGGAGGGTGGCGTACCGTGGTGCTGGGACCTGCACCCTCCACCGCAGGTTGCACCGCTGCCCAATTAGAGAGGTAGCACTCAAACAATGAGCATTTAGCAAGCGCAACACCAACCATGCAATGCATGTCTCTAGCGGAGACATGCATTTATGAGTTCTCTTGACTTCCTTTGTTTGTGTGGGAGAATTAGCATAATGCCTTCACAGTGGTGGTGTCTGGTGTCACACTACCCCTGCACATACCCTCCCCTCCCCCCCACCCCACACACTACTCACCCCCCCCCCCACACACCCAAGCCTCCCTGCCCCACCCCCACACAGTATCGTGCAACACCCCCCCCCTTCCCCACCGCTCTATCCAGATTCTATGCTGGAACAAGAGAATCCCCAAGCCCTCCCCCCCCCTCCTCCCTCCGTCCACGATATTCCATTCAATCTCTCCTTCTTTTCTCCTCCACCTTTTCCCCTCCCCATCACCTATCCCCTCCCATCACTCCCCTTCCTATCCCCTCCCATCACTCCCCTTCCTATCCCCTCCCCATCACCAACAAATCTCACGCGTCACGGCTTATTATGTCCGACAGACAAATCTCAAACTTAATTGATTTAAAACTCGCAATAAATTAAACAAAATTCCACAGAAGAGAGGGAGAGGCAAGACAGAGGGTCGGAGCAAGGTTCTGGGAGCCGGAAGAGCTGTCCGGTCTCCAAAACAATTAGCTTGGCCTCCAGTACCTTTGGGGGTTTTCTGAATCATTCCTGGTCACTGCAGAGACTTTGCTCCATCTCCGGAAGTCTCAAACAGTCTTCGGAAACCCCCCATCGATCTCCAGAAGTCTCAAACAGTCTTCGGAAACCCCCCATCGATCTCCAGAAGTCTCAAACAGTCTTCGGAAACCCCCCATCGATCTCCAGAAGTCTCAAACAGTCTTCGGAAACCCCCCATCGATCTCCAGAAACGTCGCTCCGTCCCCAGAACCCTCCCTTCGTCCCCAGAACCCTCCCTTCGTCCCAGGAAACCTCGCTCGGTCCCCCAAAATCAAAGTCGCTTCTTAAGAGTTTGGAGGGACGTAGCGGTGGTTGAGGTTAGGTTATGTGGCGCG
>NC_091208.1:23363253-23394041 GCF_040958095.1 Procambarus clarkii | reverse complement strand
GGTGGCTTGGTCCTGTACATTAGTGAGCTCCAGGTGGCTGGTCCTGGTCCTGTACATTAGCCAGCTCCAGGTGGCTGGTCCTGTACATCAGCCAGCTCCAGGTGGCTGGTCCTGGTCCTGTACATTAGCCAGCTCCAGGTGGCTGGTCCTGTACATCAGCCAGCTCCAGGTGGCTGGTCCTGGTCCTGTACATCAGCCAGCTCCAGGTGGCTGGTCCTGGTCCTGTACATCAGCCAGCTCCAGGTGGCTGGTCCTGGTCCTGTACATTAGCCAGCTCCAGGTGGCTGGTCCTGTACATCAGCCAGCTCCAGGTGGTTGGTCCTGTACATCAGCCAGCTCCAGGTGGTTGGTCCTGTACATCAGCCAGCTCCAGGTGGCTGGGTCCTGTACATCAGCCAGCTCCAGGTGGCTGGTCCTGGTCCTGTACATCAGCCAGCTCCAGGTGGTTGGGTCCTGTACATCAGCCAGCTCCAGGTGGTTGGGTCCTGTACATCAGCCAGCTCCAGGTGGCTGGTCCTGGTCCTGTACATCAGCCAGCTCCAGGTGGCTGGGTCCTGTACATCAGCCAGCTCCAGATGGCTGGGTCCTGTACATCAGCCAGCTCCAGGTGGCTGGGTCCTGTACATCAGCCAGCTCCAGGTGGCTGGTCCTGTACATCAGCCAGCTCCAGGTGGTTGGGTCCTGTACATCAGCCAGCTCCAGGTGGCTGGGTCCTGTACATCAGCCAGCTCCAGGTGGCTGGTCCTGTACATCAGCCAGCTCCAGGTGGCTGGGTCCTGTACATCAGCCAGCTCCAGGTGGCTGGGTCCTGTACGTCAGCCAGCTCCAGGTGGCTGGTCCTGTACATCAGCCAGCTCCAGGTGGCTGGGTCCTGTACATCAGCCAGCTCCAGGTGGCTGGGTCCTGTACATCAGCCAGCTCCAGGTGGCTGGTCCTGTACATCAGCCAGCTCCAGGTGGCTGGGTCCTGTACATCAGCCAGCTCCAGGTGGCTGGGTCCTGTACATCAGCCAGCTCCAGGTGGCTGGGTCCTGTACATCAGCCAGCTCCAGATGGCTGGGTCCTGTACATCAGCCAGCTCCAGGTGGCTGGGTCCTGTACATCAGCCAGCTCCAGGTGGCTGGGTCCTGTACATCAGCCAGCTCCAGGTGGCTGGGTCCTGTACATCAGCCAGCTCCAGGTGGCTGGGTCCTGTACATCAGCCAGCTCCAGGTGGCTGGTCCTGTACATCAGCCAGCTCCAGGTGGCTGGGTCCTGTACATCAGCCAGCTCCAGGTGGCTGGGTCCTGTACATCAGCCAGCTCCAGGTGGCTGGGTCCTGTACATCAGCCAGCTCCAGGTGGCTGGGTCCTGTACATCAGCCAGCTCCAGGTGGCTGGTCCTGTACATCAGCCAGCTCCAGGTGGCTGGTCCTGTACATCAGCCAGCTCCAGGTGGCTGGGTCCTGTACATCAGCCAGCTCCAGGTGGTTGGGTCCTGTACGTACATCAGCCAGCTCCAGGTGGCTGGGTCCTGTACATCAGCCAGCTCCAGGTGGCTGGTCCTGTACATTAGCGAGTGAAAGCCTGAGAAGATACTTGAGTATGCAGGAGACTCCAGCTAAATAACTCCACGTCAGAGGCAGTAGCGGACTGGTGGCTGGTGAGGGGAGAGGGGGAAGGATGGAAGGGGAGGACGTGGGAGGATGGAAGGGGAGGACGTGGGAGGATGGAAGGGGAGAGAGAACGGAGGTTCGGGTGATAAAGATGGTGTTGAGAGTCTCTTAAGATCAACCATAAAAATACAACTTGGGGGGAAATAGTTAAATCTTGGATTGCCGATTGCCACGAGACTAATCTTCGTCTTGAAGACGACTAGAGAGTTTACCTCTACAGGTGGAGGGTGCCACTAGAGGGAGGAAGGGTGCCACTAGAGGGAGGAAGGGTGCCACTAGAGGCAGGAAGGGTGCCACTAGAGGCAGGAAGGGTGCCACTAGAGGGAGGAAGGGTGCCACTAGAGGCAGGAAGGGTGCCACTAGAGGCAGGAAGGGTGCCACTAGAGGCAGGAAGGGTGCCACTAGAGGCAGGAAGGGTGCCACTAGAGGGAGGAAGGGTGCCACAAGAGGTGGGGAGGATGAACACGACAACAAGAGGCTGAGCCAAAGATGAGGAAGGGATGAGTGATGGAGCAGATGATAGTGAAGGTCTCTGTACAATAGTGAGACGATGAGTGGAGACGAGAGCATCATCCTGGAGAGCAGAGGAGGACGAGGGCGCTCCGGGGGATGACAGCCTCCAGCATCCATAAAGTTTTACCTTGGGATCTTTCACACGTTTATCCTGGCCACCAGTGATGCTGGGTCAGGTGTGGTTAACCTGGTGACAGCTGGTAGTGTGGGGGGGGACTACCACTGTAGTGTGGGGGGGGGCTGGGGGACTAGTGTCAGGGGAACTGGAGGACTAGTGTCAGGGGAGCTGGGGGACTAGCATCAGGGGAACTGGAGGACTAGTGTCAGGGGGGCTGGAGGGAGATAACATTACCACTTAACTGGACGAACATGAAGTCAATCGTGCCTCAAAAGTTTACACGTGAAGCACCAAGTCGTCTACCAATTTACCACCGAGATTAGCGGAGTTTTTGGTGAGCGTCGGAGCTCGGGGAAGAGGCTGACGAAGTGCCTGTAAATTATCACACCCATCCCTTTGCCTTTATGGCCTAAGATTACACACAAATAGCCATTGGCGGCTGCAAAATATGAATGTTGAGAGGAAGACGCCGCTTCGTATCGTGTAGAGGGGCAGGTTTTCAATTGTCACGTGTGTAGCATGGAGAGTACTTGGCTTGGCCTCCAAGCCGGGGCAGGGGCGCCCCAAGCCGGGGCAGGGGCGCCCCAAGCCGGGGCAGGGGCGGTCCAAGCCGGGGCAGGGGTGCCCCAACCCGGGGCAGGGGTGCCCCACACCGTAAGGGCGGTGTGGGGACGCTGAAGGTGGTCTGATACCATCATGTTGTGAGGGCGCTCGCAGGTAACACTACCCTGCTTGCTCCCAACCCGTCCACCACACGTTAGATAACGTTACCAATCCTCTGTTTAATGTCAATAACCCTCAATAACCCGCTCATTATCTCTAAGGTAAACTTTTCTCTTTTAATTTTGTGTTGGGGAATCTCGCTCCTCTGGTTCACAGTGTTTATATGAATTATTATATATTTATTTTTTGTTATTTATTTTATTTTTATTATGATGACTATTATCACTATCAGCGTCATTATCGCCGTCATTATAATTATAGCAAAATATTATCATTTGCATTATCATTGGCATTTTAAATTTTACCTGGACTGATATTATTTCCAGTGAGGCAGTAGACATGCCATGACAACCCTTGACAACCCTTGACAACCCTTGACGACCCTTGACAACCCTTGACGACCCTTGACAACCCTTGACGACCCTTGACAACCCTTGACGACCCTTGACAACCCTTGACAACCCTTGACAACCCATCACAACCCTTAACGACCCTTGACAACCCTTGACGACCCTTGACGACCCTTGACAACCCTTGACAACCCATAACAACCCTTGACAACCCATAACAACCCTTAACGACCCTTGACAACCCTTGACAACCCTTGACGACCCTTGACGACCCTTGACAACCCATAACAACCCTTGACAACCCATAACAACCCTTAACGACCCTTGACAACCCTTGACGACCCTTGACGACCCTTGACGACCCTTGACGACCCTTGACAACCCATAACAACCCTTGACAACCCATAACAACCCTTAACGACCCTTGACAACCCTTGACAACCCTTGACGACCCTTGACAACCCTTGACGACCCTTGACAACCCTTGACAACCCATAACAACCCTTGACAACCCATAACAACCCTTGACAACCCATAACAACCCTTGACAACCCATAACAACCCTTGACAACCCATAACAACCCTTGACAACCCATAACAACCCTTGACAACCCTTGACAACCCTTGACAACCCTTGACAACCCTTGACAACCCATAACAACCCTTGACAACCCATAACAACCCTTGACAACCCATAACAACCCTTGACAACCCATAACAACCCTTGACAACCCATAACAACCCTTGACAACCCATAACAACCCTTGACAACCCATAACAACCCTTGACAACCCATAACAACCCTTGACAACCCATAACAACCCTTGACAACCCATAACAACCCTTGACAACCCATAACAACCCGTGGCACCGTGATAACCCTTTACTGAAGAGCCACATACATCTTTCTATTGTTTCATAATATACACATGAAGCATTACCTCATTTAACTTGGTAATATCTATGACATTTTCCCCTTTATCTTAACATTTTGTGTGTTTATAAGTTTACCTTCATAATATTTAATATATTCACTCGAGTATACGAGTAATTCTCTTTATTTACGAGTTTGTGTGAGAGGGGCATCAGGGGTGTAAGAGGGGCATCAGGGGTGTAAGAGGGGCATCAGGGGTGTAAGAGGGGCATCAGGGGTGTAAGAGGGGCATCAGGGGTGTAAGAGGGGCATCAGGGGTGTAAGAGGGGCATCAGGGGTGTAAGAGGGGCATCAGGGGTGTAAGAGGGGCATCAGGGGTGTAAGAGGGGCATCAGGGGTGTAAGAGGGGCATCAGGGGTGTAAGAGGGGCATCAGTCGCAGTCTTCACACACTGTACGTCAACCTCTTACCATTTTTATACAGTACTTTAAATATTAAAATCATCCTGAGCAATAGTGTCAAAGAATACGGGTCGCTTTATGACAACATAATAACATAAAATATTTGAATGTATCTAAACTCATTAGATCTACAAATGTGTACAGTTATTTTACTAGAAAATAATTACGTGTGTTTTTTTTCCTAATGTGGCTTGATGGCTTCCAGTGTACTCACCTAGTTGTGCTTGCGGGGGTTGAGCTCTGGCTCTTTGGTCCCGCCTCTCAACCGTCAATCAACAGGTTTGTGAGGGGACAAACGTTTACCAATTGTAACGTACAAATTAACATTATATTAATGGTAAAAAATAGTTATTACATTATGCTGTAAAAAAGGAAAAGTGTTTAGCATGTATGTCGCACCTAGGAATGTGTACATTTAGCTGAGACACGTATGAGGAGGAGAGGAGAGGCAGGCAGGCAGGCACGCGCACGCGCGCGCACACACACACACACACACACACACACACACACACACACACACACACACACACACACACACACACACACACACACACACACACACTTTCACACACACACACACACACACACTTTCTTTGTGGGAGGAAGAAATTAGAGGAAAAACAGTCCAAGATATGATGGACCTAGTCATACAGAAATGCCAGGAGGCCGAAGAGAGATTTATACCAACGGTAAAGGGAAAAAATAAGAAGGAATATAATAACCCATGGTTTAATAGACAGTGTCAGGAAGCAAAAATGGCCAGCAGACGGGAGTGGAGGAAGTACAGAAGACAAAGAACAGAGGACAACAGAAGCAGATACAACAGAGCTAGGAACGATTACATTAACATAAGACGAACATCGGAAAGGGACTATGAGAACGATATTGCAATCAAAGCGAAAAAACAACCTAAGTTACTACACAGTCATATAAGAAGAAAAATGTCGGTGAACGACCAAGTGACAAGACTAAGGAAGACAGAGGGGGCATATACTGAAAGTGACAAGGAAATCTGCGAGGCACTGAATGCCAGTTTCCATGGAGTGTTCACTACCGAGCCTGAGCAGCTCCCATTGTTGGAAGGGGTTACCCTAGATGAAAGACTATCAGATATAGAGGTGACAGCAGAGGAGGTAATGAAACAGTTGACAACTCTAGATGCAACTAAAGCAGTTGGACCAGACAAAGTATCACCGTGGATACTAAAAGAAGCACCACAGGCCCTCAGCGTGCCTCTGGCAATGATCTTTAATGAGTCACTTATGTCAGGAGAATTGCCCAGTTGCTGGAAGAAGGCAAATGTCGTGCCGATCTTCAAGAAAGGAGATAGGGAGGAGGCACTTAACTACAGACCTGTATCACTGACAAGCATCCCCTGTAAAATACTGTAAAGAATAATTAGGCTGCGACTGGTTGCACACCTGGAGAACATTAGGTTTGTGAACAAACATCAACATGGGTTCTGGACAGGGAAATCGTGCCTAACAAACCTTCTGGAATTCTATGATAAAATAACGAGGATAAGACAGGACAGAGATGGTTGGGCAGACTGCATATTTCTGGACTGCCAAAAAGCCCTTGATACAGTACCGCACATGAGACTGCTGTTCAAGCTCGAGAGGCAGGCGGGGGTGGGGGGAAAGGTCCTAGAATGGATAAGGAACTACCTAACAGGAAGGAGCCAAAGAGTTACGGTAAGGGGCGAGAAGTCGGACTGGCGAACAGTAACAAGTGGAGTACCACAAGGATCGGTGCTGGGGACCAATTCTATTTCTTGTATATGTTAACGACATGTTTACAGGCGTAGAGTCCTACATGTCGATGTTTGCGGATGATGCAAAGTTGATGAGAAGAGTTGTGACAGATGAGGATTGCAGGATCCTCCAAGAGGACCTGAACAGATTGCAGAGATGGTCAGAGAAATGGCTACTAGAATTCAACACGAGCAAATGTAAAGTTATGGAAATGGGACTAGGAGATAGGAGACCAAAGGGACAGTACACAATGAAGGGGAACAGCCTACCTGTAACGACGCGTGAAAGAGACCTGGGGGTGGACGTAACACCTAATCTATCTCCTGAGGCACATATTAATAGGATAACGACAGCAGTGTACTCTACACTGGCAAAAGTTAGAACATCATTCAGAAACCTAAGTAAGGAGGCATTTAGGGCGCTTTACACTGCCTACGTAAGGCCAGTCTTAGAGTATGCCGCCTCATCATGGAGTCCCCATCTGAAGAAGCATATAATGAAACTGGAAAAGGTTCAGAGGTTTGCAACGAGACTCGTCCCAGAGCTACGAGGGATGGGGTATGAAGAGCGCCTGAGGGAACTGTGCCTTACGACACTAGAAAGAAGAAGGGAGAGGGGGGACATGATAGGAACGTATAAGATACTCAGAGGAATTGACAGAGTGGACATAGACGAAATGTTCACACGGAATAGTAACAGAACGAGAGGACATGGATGGAAGCTTGAAACTCAGACGAGTCACAGAGATGTTAGGAAGTTTTCTTTTAGCGTGAGAGTAGTGGGGAAATGGAATGCACTTCAGGAACAGGTTGTGGAAGCAAATACTATTCATAATTTTAAAACCAGGTATGATAGGGAAATAGGACAGGAGTCATTGCTGTAAACAACCGATGCTCGAAAGGCGGGATCCAAGAGTCAATGCTCGATCCTGCAGACACAACTAGGTGAGTACACACACACACACACACACACACACACACACACACACACACACACACACACACACACACTCACTCACTCACTCACTCACTCACTCACTCACTCACTCACTCTTTCTCTCTTTTCCTCGTCCCTCCCTCACTCCCTGCCCCTCCCTCCCTTGCCCCTCCCTTCCCCTCCCTCCCTTGCCCCTCCCTCCCTTGCCCCTCCCTCCCCCCTCCCTCCCTTGCCCATCCCTCCCCCCTCCCTCCCCCCTCCCTCCCTTGCCCCTCCCCCCTCCCTCCCCCCTCCCTCCCTTGCCCCTCCCTCCCCCTCCCTCCCCCCTCCCTCCCTCCCCCCTCCCTCCCTCCCCCCTCCCACCCTGGCCCCCCTCCCCCGCTCCCTCCCCGCCCCCCTTGCTCCCCCCCCCCCTGCTCCAGCACGAGTTATGCCCGTGACCAATGCCCGGTTTATCCCCTAGTTAGCACAGCCAATTACCATCAGCTCATAAACCCACCGGTGGCACGTTGGCCCTCTCTCTCAGGCCCTCTCATTACTCCCGCCACCCTCCTCACTCTCTCTCAGGCCCTCTCATTACTCCCGCCACCCTCCTCACTCTCTCTCAGGCCCTCTCATTACTCCCGCCACCATCCTCACTCTCTCTCAGGCCCTCTCATTACTCCCGCCACCCTCTTCGCTATCCTTCATCCTTCTATCCTCACTATCCTTCCTGCCTCCTCCTTCTTTATCCTCCAGTTTCCTATCGTTTCCATTTTTTCAGTCTCCTTTTATCCATGTGTTTCCCCCTCTTCATTCTTATTGATATTTTCTCTCTTCCTATTCTTTAGTCCCTGACAGTCGACCTGAGAAGGGTCCACGACGGACCGAAACGTCGTCGTCGTTCTCTAATTTTCTAGTGTGTGGTCTGGTCAACACCCTCACTTCCTGTTCTCGGACCTCCTCGGTCTCTGTTCTCTAGTATTTTCTTAATATTTTCCTCTCTTCTCTGTTTCATCCTCTTCAAAGTGTTCTTCGGTCTCCCTTATTCCAATTACTTAGCTTGTTCCTGTTCTTTAGCTTCTCTCCTTATTTTTTTATATTTCCTCTTCTGTGTTTCTTTATTCTGTTCTTTAGTCTCTCTCTCCTCCTCCTCCTCCGTAAGACTCCATTCCCGGTCTTTATCCTCAGGTCTTGATGCTCCTCTTCTCTTTATCACACATTATGGTGCTGCTCCTCTATTTGTTGCTTTTGAGTTTTCATTTTCTTTCTCCACTACTGTATCGTTTCTCGTGCTTTACTTTCATTCTTGCTTCCTACTCCTTTCGTCAGTACAACGTTTACACCTTTCTCCCATTCTCATTATTCGTTATTCTCGTATTCGTTATCCCATACAGTTTGTGGTCTGGTTGTGTCGTGTGGTTGTGTCGTGTGGTTGTGTCGTGTGGTTGTGTCGTGTGGTTGTGTCGTGTGGTTGTGTCGTGTGGTTGTGTCGTGTGGTTGTGTCGTGTGGTTGTGTCGTGTGGTTGTGTCGTGTGGTTGTGTCGTGTGGTTGTGTCGTGTGGTTGTGTCGTGTGGTTGTGTCGTGTGGTTGTAATGAGAGAGGACCAGGCCTGTGTGGTCTCCAGTGGTGATCTCCAACACAGTGTTGTAACCTCGACTTTAAAACCCATATTCCTCTCCCATACAATCCGTATATCCTATCCACCTATTTCCCCTTCCCCCTTCCCCTCCTCTTCACTTCCCTACCACCCATATTCCCCTTTCCACATCCCTATCCGTCTCCCCTATAACCCCTTTTCCTCCTTCCCAGCCCCCTCCGCACTTTCACTCTCTCTCCCATCTTCCCTTCAACTCTTGCTGGGGAATTATCGCTTTCAAATCCGTAGAACTAATTGTTGAGAAGGTGGCGGAGGTCAAGGCTCCGGGCGGAAGGTGTTCAGGGGTCCAGTCCTGCTTCCCACACCGGCCTGCGTCGTCTTATCCGGCCGTGTTGAAGCTTTCTCGTCCCCTGGTGCTAATGTTTGCTGGTGTCATCCACCAGTTTCTGGAGGAAGGGTTGTTTGTTGCGTCTTTCTCGTTTGATTACGTGTTGTAGTTAGTGGTTTGTTCAGTACTCCACAGCGCCTCAACTCACCCCAGTGCATACACACATATCTTTCACCCCAGTACACACGCCCATCCGCCCACCCCCACAACCCGCCCCCAGTACACACGCCCACCTCCCCCCCACCCCCTCCAGTCTAACCTCCCACCCCACTTACGCCCATGACAAATTGGGTCTTTATACGCCCGTTCACCCAATTTGGGATCAATTTTGGGGTAAGGGGGTCGGCCACGTTTGATTCTGCCAAATTGAATTAATTTATTTCCAATGGTTCGTTTTTTGTTCTGCGTTTGTGGCATCTTACGAGCGAAAAATATGGTAATGAACGATAATTGGTAATAAGAGGCGGGTGGGCAGGCGCTCCGAGCCCCGATCACCTTTGGAATTGTCTTTAATTAACCTGGAGAGTAAATGGTGATCAATTTCTCAGGTTAGTGTCCGAGTGTGTGAGAATGGTGAGGGGGGGGGGAGTGAGGCAAGGGGGGGGGGGAGAGTGAGGAAGGGGGGGGAGAGTGGCAGGGGGGGAGTGAGGCAAGGGGGGGGGAGAGTGAGGAAGGGGGGGGGAGAGTGGCAGGGGGGGAGTGAGGCAAGGGGGGGCAGTGAGGCAAGGGGTGGGGAGTGAAGCAGGGGGGAGGTAGTGTGGCAGGAGGGGAGTGAGGCAATGGGGGGGTGTGAGGCAATGGGGGGGGTAGTGAGGCAAGGGGGGGGGGTGAGGTGGGGGGGTAGTGAGGCAGGGATGGGGGTTGTGAGGCAGGGAAGGGGGTAGTGAGGCAAGGGGGGGGGGAAGTGAGGCGGGGGGGGGGGGGTAGTGAGGCAAGGGGGGTAGTGAAGCAAGGAGAGTGTCTTGGGTGAAGAGGCAGGGAAATAGTTTGAATGAAGAAGTAAGAAAGAGGGGTGGAGGGATGAGAGAGTGATGGAGAGGTAAGCGAGAGGTTAGAGAGAGAGGAGTGAGGGAGAGTGAGAGAGGAGGTGAGCCAAGCCTTCCACCACAGGTTCACTCCATCAGTGTTATCAGTCATCGTGTCACGCCCTTAAGGTCTTCAAGTGTGACCATCACTCAAACTCCCTCAACTCTCCTCGCTAAAACCTCAACCCAAAGTCAAAAACTGAACATTGTCCTCCCCCCTTGTTGTAACCTTAAGTACCGCTTTTCTTGTAGAGAGAAACACACGAAGCATAGACCAACAGACAGGTGGTAAACCAATACTCAGGGACAATTGTCACAAGTCACCTGGCTGATGCCTCACCCATATGAGGTTGTTAGCAGTATGCTGTGTTGCTGTCGTCGGCAGAGCTGGTCTAGACGTCAAGGAGTAATTATGATGTGCCGTCGCCTTGCTAATGTCGTCGGAGCACGCCCAACTTAGCTGTATCAACCAAGACAGATGCAGGACTGGAAGATGTATGGTCGACGAGGAATGTACGCCAAGGTTCCAGATTATGGAAGGTCTTTCTCTGGTTCTCGAGGAAGCCACGTTCGCTGAAGGAACAAGAATAACAACGAGGTGATCACAGATGAACGGCACGATCCCTGTAGAGGATGATTAACCCGCCAATAGAGGGACACATTGCGCCTCTTTCGTCCTAAGGTGACGTGTTTGATGGGGAAAATGCAGAAAGTGGTTAAGGCCTAGTATGCTGTGATGAGGACACCTGTCAGCGGATGGGAACCCAAGAGCTGTAGTCAGGACCTACTCATCTGTCGCCACGCCAACACCGCTTCAATTTTTTTCTAAACTATTAATCTCAATAGTGCAAGACAATCGACTTGAGAATGGTCCAGGACGGACCGAAACGTCGTCGTCCCTTCAACTTCTAGTGTGTGGTCTGGTCAACAAATCTCAATAGTTTGTTAAAAGCATATGGGCGCGGCGGCGGCGTAACACTGACAACCAAGAGAGGCGCTGGAAGGTGGCCTGCAGCCAGCCTTCGTGCAGGTCACATCTTGGGCTTCCGGCCTGCAGCCTCTGGTGCTCAGGAGACTTGTGAATGATCTTGCTCCAGCTCATAGTTCCTACAGTTAATGGTTTACAGGTGTTAAGGTCTGGGATCCGGTTCCTGGCCCGTGCAGAAGCTCACGTTCCGGGTCGCACCTCAAGGCATTAATGTAAGGGTTGAACCACTCTCAAGATCTCTCAGGAGATCTTCGCGGACCTGTAATAAAGTTCCCGTTCTCTGCATTTTTGTGTGAAACCTCGTGATCGAAAGTCAGAACTCGCTCGATTCTCCTTCGGGATTTCGTCGGAGCTACTTCGGCTCTCTCTCGGGACCGCCTCGGGACCGCCTCGGGTCTCCCTCGGGTCTCCCTCGGGTGTGTTTCGGGTCAGCGGACTTGGTTAGTCGTGTGGGACAACGCCCAGCAGATGAAGGCTCGTCTGGGTAAGTGTATACCAGTATATCGCCGATATATCGCGTCTACCTTATACTTACCAGTTCTAAACGTTCAATGATGTGAATATATTTCACAGCCTTTCCTCCTTTAATCTTGAACATTATAAGCAGTAGGCTGACGTAGTCCGAGCCTATGGTGGCTCTTGGGCCTTGAGGTGGACGCTCTTGTAAGAGGTGTCACGCGTGGATGTTGGTACATAAGAAGGGAGGTTTCTCACGAGAAGCACAATGTGCTCGTAACACACATCGTCTTATCATACGCGGCTGAGAAACATCTTGACCTCTGTTAACACTGTAGCTCCCTGACTCCAGTTGCTACCCGCCTGTCTTCCGAGAGAGAGAGAGAGAGAGAGACACACACACACACACACACACACACACACACACACACACACACACACACACACACACACACACACACACACACACATATGGATAAACTGGCAAACAAAGATGGTACTTGAACAAGGCGGACACAGGTGGAGACTGAGTACCCACATGAGCCACAGAGACGTTAGAAAGAACTTTTTCAGTGTCAGAGTAGTTAACAGATGGAATGCATTAGGCAGTGATGAGGTGGAGGCTGACTCCATACACAGTTTCAAGTGTAGATATGATAGAGCCCAATAGGCTCAGAAACCTGTACACCAGTTGATTGACGGTTGAGAGGCGGGACCAAAGAGCCAGAGCTCAACCCCCGCAAGCACAACTAGGTGAGTACACACACACAAAAAACTCAGATTTATACAACCATTGGCTTGTTGTGGAGATTGTATAGACTGTGGGAGTAAGAGATTGTATAAAATATTATGGCTGGAAGTGGGAACAACTTATTTGTATCAGTGCCGATGGAAGTGATGCAGGTCAAGTTAGGAGTGAGGCACTGATACACAAGTTTAAGACAACCATAGAATTAGGAGCAAGGGAGGAATTCCGATCATATGTGGCATTCTTCCAAGAAAGGAAGTTGGAAATGAATGGTTGTCGAGGGCACTTGGTGCCAATTGCCGTCTGGACAAATATTGTAAATCAAATACAATATCACTGATAACTGAGAATACTTCTTTGGATGAAATTACATGTATGCTCGGGATGGGGCATTTAACTAGTGCTATCTTGAGGCTATATATATTGAGTGATTTCGGGGCTTAGCGTCCCAGTGGTCCGGTCCTCGACCAGGCCTAGATTTTGTTACACATCTCCCAGGAAGCAGCCCGTAGCAGCTGTCTAACTCCCAGGTACCTATTTACTGCTAGGTAAATAGGTACCTAGGTAACAGGGGCATCAGGGTGAAAGAAACTCTGCCCATTTGTTTCAACCTCCACCGGGGATCGAACCCGGAACCTCAGGACTACGAATCCGAAGCGCTGTCCACTCAGTTAAAATGAACAAATCCACAAGGGCCGTGACGAGGATTCGAACCTGCGTCCGGGATGCTCCCGGACGCAGGTTCGAATCCTCGTCACGGCCCTTGTGGATTTCTTCACGAAACTATAGGTATAAATTGGATAAGTTTAGATTTAGGAAAGACCTCTGTAAATACTGGTTCGGTAACAGGGTTGTTGATTTGTGGAACCAATTACCGCGTAACATAATAGGAGGAGGATCCCTTGATGGTTTCAAGCGTAGGTTAGACATGTATAGGAATGAGATTGAAGGGATATACATAGGAGCTGCCTTGTATGGGCCAATAGGCCTTCTGCAGTTACCTTCAATCTTATGTTCTTAATAGAGAACAAATAAACTGGTTAGAATTGCGGAGTCTAAGAGATAATAGTTGAATCTGTAGATAAACAGTAATTTCTGTACACTAATAGTAAATACAGATAGAAAATACACGCATGTAAACATGTGTTGGCAAACTTGAAAGTAAACTTACTTCATTTTTTTTTTAAATCCTTGAAGTTATTGACAATAAATCACCCGGTGTAACGGCGTACATCAGCGAGTCTCTGGTCATAAATCACCGAGAATACCAGATGACTGTATTGCTGCGTGTGCGCGTAGTACATAAGTACATGTGTACTTATGTACTACGTATGTGTGTACTTACTACTTCGTGCGTACGTGTGTGCTTATGTCTCTGTACGTACATGTGTACTTACTTCTTTGTGCGTACTTATCAATGTCTTTGCAGCTTTGAGCATTAGATTTTAGTTCCCCGCTTCTTAACTATAGATCATTTCACGCTACGACTGCGACCTCTGACCGTCTTAAACTGTCTCGTATCTAACTGTTAATGGAGATGACCCCAAATACTGCCTCCACCTCCACCCACTTGACTGTGCACCCCGGACATACACCTCCAGGTTCCTCTGTTCCATCTGTCTTCCACCCGCCATACGTGTTCTCTGTGGACTCCTCGTTGGACCTCGAGCCTGGGTGGACTTCTGGCTCCTCTTGAGGGTCAACGGTACACGAGTCAGGAGGCTGTAGGTCTTGTTACTGCCGTCCCTCTTCCTTGACCCGGGTCCTGCCAGCGGCATGTGTCGCGGCGGGGTGTGACGATGATCAAGGGAGAGTGTTCCAGGGGACGATGATCTAGGGAGTGTTCCAGGGGACGATGATCTAGGGAGTGTTCCAGGGGACGATGATCTAGGGAGAGTGTTCCAGGGGACGATGATCTAGGGAGAGTGTTCCAGGGGACGATGATCTAGGGAGAGTGTTCCAGGGGACGATGATCTAGGGAGAGTGTTCCAGGGGACGATGATCTAGGGAGAGTGTTCCAGGGGACGATGATCAAGGGAGAGTGTTCCAGGGGACGATGATCTAGGGAGAGTGTTCCAGGGGACGATGATCAAGGGAGAGTGTTCCAGGGGACGATGATCTAGGGAGAGTGTTCCAGGGGACGATGATCTAGGGAGAGTGTTCCAGGGGACGATGATCTAGGGAGAGTGTTCCAGGGGACGATGATCTAGGGAGAGTGTTCCAGGGGACGATGATCTAGGGAGAGTGTTCCAGGGGACGATGATCTAGGGAGAGTGTTCCAGGGGACGATGATCTAGGGAGAGTGTTCCAGGGGACGATGATCAAGGGAGAGTGTTCCAGGGGACGATGATCTAGGGAGAGTGTTCCAGGGGACGATGATCTAGGGAGAGTGTTCCAGGGGACGATGATCTAGGGAGAGTGTTCCAGGGGACGATGATCTAGGGAGAGTGTTCCAGGGGACGATGATCAAGGGAGAGTGTTCCAGGGGACGATGATCTAGGGAGAGTGTTCCAGGGGACGATGATCTAGGGAGAGTGTTCCAGGGGACGATGATCTAGGGAGAGTGTTCCAGGGGACGATGATCTAGGGAGAGTGTTCCAGGGGACGATGATCTAGGGAGAGTGTTCCAGGGGACGATGATCTAGGGAGAGTGTTCCAGGGGACGATGATCTAGGGAGAGTGTTCCAGGGGACGATGATCAAGGGAGAGTGTTCCAGGGGACGATGATCTAGGGAGAGTGTTCCAGGGGACGATGATCTAGGGAGAGTGTTCCAGGGGACGATGATCAAGGGAGAGTGTTCCAGGGGACGATGATCAAGGGAGAGTGTTCCAGGGGACGATGATCTAGGGAGAGTGTTCCAGGGGACGATGATCTAGGGAGAGTGTTCCAGGGGACGATGATCTAGGGAGAGTGTTCCAGGGGACGATGATCTAGGGAGAGTGTTCCAGGGGACGATGATCTAGGGAGAGTGTTCCAGGGGACGATGATCTAGGGAGAGTGTTCCAGGGGACGATGATCTAGGGAGAGTGTTCCAGGGGACGATGATCTAGGGAGAGTGTTCCAGGGGACGATGATCTAGGGAGAGTGTTCCAGGGGACGATGATCTAGGGAGAGTGTTCCAGGGGACGATGATCTAGGGAGAGTGTTCCAGGGGACGATGATCTAAGGGAGAGTGTTCCAGGGGACGATGATCTAGGGAGAGTGTTCCAGGGGACGATGATCTAGGGAGAGTGTTCCAGGGGACGATGATCTAAGGGAGAGTGTTCCAGGGGACGATGATCAAGGGAGAGTGTTCCAGGGGACGATGATCTAGGGAGAGTGTTCCAGGGGACGATGATCTAGGGAGAGTGTTCCAGGGGACGATGATCTAGGGAGAGTGTTCCAGGGGACGATGATCTAGGGAGAGTGTTCCAGGGGACGATGATCTAGGGAGAGTGTTCCAGGGGACGATGATCTAGGGAGAGTGTTCCAGGGGACGATGATCAAGGGAGAGTGTTCCAGGGGACGATGATCTAGGGAGAGTGTTCCAGGGGACGATGATCAAGGGAGAGTGTTCCAGGGGACGATGATCTAGGGAGAGTGTTCCAGGGGACGATGATCTAGGGAGAGTGTTCCAGGGGACGATGATCTAGGGAGAGTGTTCCAGGGGACGATGATCAAGGGAGTGTTCCACTAATACTGTTCCAGAAGTGTGTTTAAGAACACAGCAGGTGGAGCGGGGCTGCGGCTCCGCCTTTGATGGTCAGGAGTTTTGACAGGTCCGAGCACGGGTGAACCTTGTGCTTTGATGACCGTCTCACTCCCAGACAGGTGACGGAACGCGGCCATTGTGAGTCTTCTCTGAGCGCCCCTCCTCCTCCTCCCTGCCCCTCCTCCCCTTTCTCTTCGGCCTCTCCACTTCCCTGCTCCGTCTATTGTGTGTGAGGGGTGGGAAGTGTGGCGTCAATGTTATTCCCGCCATATTGTCTAGCTGTCATGGACGACCCCAAGTGTAAATTGCTGTTGCCTTGTCTGGTGGCGACTCCTGGTGGCAACTCCTGGTGGCAACTCCTGGTGGCAACTCCTGGTGGCGACTCCTGGTGGCAACTCCTGGTGGTACTGGACTACATCAGGTGGAGAGAGGGAGCAGGTTGGGGAGGTGCCGATGATAATCTGAGCTTAGCGAGAGGACAGTTAGTAGAAGCAAGATATATTTTATGATCGGGGACCATATCACGTGTATTAAATAAACGGTGTTGAGGCAGAGTTGTGTTGAGGGTGATGGAGTGACGGAGAGGTGTTGGCAGCAGAGGAAGGGAGGAAGTAGGAGGAAGCGTTGTGATGGCAGTAGAGAGCGGGAGAAAGTTGAAGATGAGACAGTCTGAGAGCCCCTGAACAAGGCACCATTACCACAAGCATTCCCCGCCTAGTACTAGAGAGGATTATCAGGAGATTTCCGAATCATCTAGATTCGAGGGTGCTAGAATTGTCTCGATAAACCAGCATCGATCTTGAGTAAGATCGATGCCTAATGAACCCACTGCAGTGTCATGGGACAAGATAACATAGTTAAGCAGGAAAGGGAAGTTACATGGTGTTTTCCTGGACTGCCACATGGCAGGTGACATAGTTACACCCAAGAGACTCACACACTCACATAAACGTCCAGCAGGTATAAATGGAATGGTTTTAAAATTAAATTATATTTTTAGGATAGAAAAGAGAGGGCTGCAGTGAGACACTCAGAGTAGAGGATGGTCACAAATGAGCTAAATTAAGGCTCAATTATATTCTTCTTATACGTAAAGAATATGAATGTGAAAGTTGATTCATTCATAGCAATGTATGCAAATGATGCGCAATTAAAGAATACAAACATAACACAAGTATTGTGAAAGATGCGAGACGACAAGAATAAACCTCTTGTCGTCCCTCGCTATTTCTGATCTAAGAAATAGTTATTTACTTCAGCGGAGAGAAATGCAAGGTAATAAAAATTTGAGAGAGAAGAAGTAGACCCATAGAACTAACAACTTCCTAAAACAGCCAGAAGGCATAGATAACAACAAATGCGAACCAGGCAAACATAGGGTTGTCATTGAGCAACCTAAGATGCAAGTCCTTCAGAGCTGTGTATACGACACACACACGAGGTCCATTCTTGAGTAGAACAAGGTTGTTTGGTCAGTATAAGGCAGGCTACAAGGAGGACATGGTCAGTATAAGGCAGGCTACAACAAGGAGACATGGTCAGTATAAGGCAGACTACAACAAGGAGGACATGGTCAGTATAAGGCAGACTACAACAAGGAGGACATGGTCAGTATAAGGCAGACTACAACAAGGAGACATGGTCAGTATAAGGCAGGCTACAACAAGGAGGAGATGGTCAGTATAAGGCAGGCTACAAGGAGGAGGACATGGTCAGTATAAGGCAGGCTACAAGGAGGAGGACATGGTCAGTATAAGGCAGACTACAACAAGGAGACATGGTCAGTATAAGGCAGGCTACAACAAGGAGGAGATGGTCAGTATAAGGCAGGCTACAACAAGGAGGAGATGGTCAGTATAAGGCAGGCTACAACAAGGAGACATGGTCAGTATAAGGCAGGCTACAACAAGGAGGACATGGTCAGTATAAGGCAGGCTACAACAAGGAGGAGATGGTCAGTATAAGGCAGGCTACAACAAGGAGACATGGTCAGTATAAGGCAGGCTACAACAAGGAGGACATGGTCAGTATAAGGCAGACTACAACAAGAAGACATGGTCAGTATAAGGCAGGCTACAACAAGGAGGAGATGGTCAGTATAAGGCAGGCTACAACAAGGAGGAGATGGTCAGTATAAGGCAGGCTACAACAAGGAGGACATGGTCAGTATAAGGCAGACTACAACAAGGAGACATGGTCAGTATAAGGCAGGCTACAACAAGGAGACATGGTCAGTATAAGGCAGGCTACAACAAGGAGGAGATGGTCAGTATAAGGCAGGCTACAACAAGGAGACATGGTCAGTATAAGGCAGGCTACAACAAGGAGACATGGTCAGTATAAGGCAGGCTACAACAAGGAGACATGGTCAGTATAAGGCAGGCTACAACAAGGAGACATGGTCAGTATAAGGCAGGCTACAACAAGGAGACATGGTCAGTATAAGGCAGGCTACAACAAGGAGGACATGGTCAGTATAAGGCAGACTACAACAAGGAGGACATGGTCAGTATAAGGCAGACTACAACAAGGAGACATGGTCAGTATAAAGCAGGCTACAACAAGGAGATGGTCAGTATAAGGCAGGCTACAACAAGGAGGAGATGGTCAGTATAAGGCAGACTACAACAAGGAGGACATGGTCAGTATAAGGCAGACTACAACAAGGAGGACATGGTCAGTATAAGGCAGACTACAACAAGGAGACATGGTCAGTATAAGGCAGACTACAACAAGGAGGAGATGGATGGAAACTTGAGAATCAAGATGAGTTGCAGGGATGTTTAAAAGCACATTTGCGTCTGTGTAGTTAGGTGATGGAGATTGTAGAAGATAATACACTTAAATTACTTCAGAAGTAGATATGAGAAGAGAGAGTCGGGAGTGGCTACACGGGGCAGTTAACGCTCCACCCAGCAAGCACACCTCAGTATACACACACACACACACACACACACACACACACACACACACACACACACACCAAACCAACCAGTTTTTACAAGGAATCACTGTGATCAGTATTTCATACCTGGAGACATTATCTGAGGTGGGCGGTAGCCATCTGAGCGATAACACCTGCTTTACGTGCAGATATTTCACAGTGTGTAAATACATGTCTTACTGAACAATGATTTCCTTGATACTCCTGACGCACCATCAAATGTTTGTTACTGCTGTGTGTCTGATGTTTATCATTAGTTTTGTTTCTCTCATCTTGGATTGCAAGAAATTATATATATATATATATATATATATATATATATATATATATATATATATATATATATATATATATATATATATATATATATATATATATATGGGGCATCTAGACTCCAGCTTACCCCCCCCAGTGTACCCCAGGACCTCAACTTGGTCAGCTCATGTTGGTCTCTAGATAACAACTGTTATCCACAGTTTTATTGGTTCTGGCATTGGACACGGCGTATATACATACACCTTGTCCATGGATTCTCCTCAATATTATGTATGTTACCATATCCAGCGAGTACCTTCCTCCCTGCGGTCAGGTGAAGTAAAGCTGTGTTGGTGTTACACACACACACACACACACACACACACACACACACACACACACACACACACACACACACACACACACCACCCGTGTCACAAGCCTCGGCCCGGGCCAGCCTAGTAATCTACCACTATATCGAAGAGCTCCTGTACGAAGTTTAACAAGCGAACGTCCCTACAAGCGAAAGGTAAATAAAAATTTGTGCCCAAGAGTCAGACATACACGGAGACACGAGGCGTTGTCTCACCCTGACACACAATGACTGGCACATCTCCTATCAAACGCTCGCCGCCTGCCGCTCTCTCTCCTCAAATTATAAAAAACACGAGTTATAAGATCACCTTAGATGCCAAGATGGTGCATGACATCGAAAATAAAAGATAAATTACCAATC
Source organism: Procambarus clarkii (assembly GCF_040958095.1). Taxonomy (NCBI): domain Eukaryota; kingdom Metazoa; phylum Arthropoda; class Malacostraca; order Decapoda; family Cambaridae; genus Procambarus; species Procambarus clarkii. The sequence goes on along the minus strand of NC_091208.1, from coordinate 23,373,847 downwards.
ACTTTATCGACGACCTTGTATAAAAATGTTTAAACCCGTTTTGATTTGATGTTAACATGTGTTATACGGACGATGGGGTTATTTAGTGGACTAGGATCATATATGGTAAGTAAGTTACACCAAAAGACGAGTTTTCTTAGGGGTATGAAAACTATGAGTTGTGAGGTAAATCCCTCATAGAACCTGCCACATGCAGAACTCTAGGCTCTCCTGTCGGAAAATCCGACACCATTTAATAATCATACAGATAATAGCTGTATTACCAACAAGTTACCCATAGAAAACGTAACTTGTAGTGGAATTACCGTCTAAAGAAAACGGGATATCATCACCACATACTATTATAATTCACCAGCTATTCTGCTGGGAATTGTTCTTAAATACATTAGTCTTTGGACTTTACCATCATAAAAACATCTTATATAAATTAACTTAATTATCAATATTAAAGTAGAGTAAATGTGACCCTTCTATCACTTTCTGAAATCTGGACAATGTAAGCCAGGCGTCAGAGTGGAGGAGGAGGGGAGCCATTGTTGTGTCACCTCCGAGACGTGTGGAGCAAATTCGGCTCCTATCATTCTGGACAATGTCGGCCAGTAACGTCAATAGTATGGAGTGAAACAGCCATTGTGTTTATATTGAGACCAGAGGCTCACACGGGAGCAAATTCGGCTCCTGTTAATTTGACTTGGACGTAGTGTTATGGAAACCAAAGGTACCATCTCCAACACGATGTCTACAATTCAAGTTAAGTGTCTATCCGAAACCCGTTTATCATTCATTTATGGCCATTAATGTCAGGATATAGGGTGACCCGGTTAGATCGCGAAATCGCCTCAAACTAAAGGTAATTAAGCCAGGTCTTCATGTTCCATGTACTGTATAGTGTTTTCTCTGATATACTTGTCATATATAGGTATCTGGCTTCACAGCTAGCGCACTTTTGACAGGTCAAGACGAGGATGCAAGATTTGTGCACCAGTTACTGGGTGATATGGAAGCTACCTCAAAGAGGATAATTTGGTGTCTACACCCTAGTTATACCTGGTGGACTAACCTGCTGTACTATAAGATAAGGAACCTCTTTAATGTATGTAGTTATTTCTGTAGTTTGATTGGCTGCATATATATATTAATTTAATAACCCCCCCCCTAATGTGTAGAGGATCGATTTGTGAGATTGAGATTATTGCAGAAATACAGTCCACTTATCATTATACAAATTGCTATCGAAGTATATAAATTAACGTAAATATAAATTCATATAAATTAAATAAATATAAATCTCACAGGTCGGTTCCCACATTATTTGGTCCTTCGAAACCGAATTATTTGGACCTTCGGAACCGGAATATTCGGTCCTATGAACCCACATTTGGTCATCTTAGTACCGGATGAACCAGTTAACCAGTGGATTCATTAAATATACTAGTGCAGTGTTATTTAAACAAAGCCAGCAGTCAAGACGGCAGCGTAGCCTCGAGGGAGCTCAGGAGCCTCCCTCAGCCCAGATCAGCTTCGTCAGCGGTTTCATGCACACCCACAGATATTTGGTGGCGTGTTATTTCGTGAAATGACAGCGCTAATATAGAATCCAGCCAATTTAGTGACTGTGTCTTCGCGAGATTGTTCACGGATTTCGTGGTGTTACATTTCGCGAGAGATTATCTACGAATTTTGTGGACTTTATTTCGCGAGGTCACTAATAATATTTAATACTTCTAGATAATATTAGAAGTTTCATAGAGGCTAATTAAGAGGCTATTATCAATAATTGTGTATATTATTTCTCCAAAATAGAGAATTATTTAATATATACTGCACTAGTGTTCTCAATATAATATTTACTAATTGCCAACCCACAACAGGGTAGGATATGACTAGTTGAACTATTATCGTTCATCCTAGTCCCATTATTACTATAGTCAGTTGTACTATATTAAACAACCTAACACCATTAATGAATGGTCCAGACCCTATTTTGGGTGTAATTTTTATCAACTCGAGTTGAGTTGTATATATAATAATTTACTTATGATCATTTCACCTTTGAGTGATTAATTAGTGTCTCTACCATCCTAGGGTGATATAGAAGAGCTAACCTAAAGGTACTTCCAGTGACACTGGTTTATCACTCAAATCATTAGTGTGTATGATTGTATATATATAATGTGTATTAATTTTAAGTGCTAACCTCTAGTAGAGGTAGGATTATTGCCTAGTGAGTGCAGAATTTACCCTAGGCTACCATTAGTGCTTGTTCAGTATTATGAGCAGCCCAAGTACAAGCCCCACAAGGCTTCACCAACGAGCCAGTATGGATAATGCAGGGAGAATGAAAAGAACCCTTGCAGGTCTTAAAGGCCACTTAACAAGACAGATCAAGAAATGTGAAGATTTGTCACAACAATCAACAGTTGATTATGCTGACCTGGAAAGCTATTATCAAGCAGCTGCAGGTAAATTTGAGCAAATCAAATGTCAAATAGCAACATATGTGGCTGAACTTGCCAATACCAATTTATCAGAAACAGAAATAGACGACATTATGGTTGATCTTGCGAATTATGAAGATCACACTCAGGCCACGTTACAGCCTTATGTCAAATTAATTGCCCAGAACAAGGCAGCAACAACAACAACAGTTGCATCTAATACGAGTCAAGCAGAAGCTCGACTCCCTCCAATTAATTTACCCACTTTCTCAGGAAAAGATGAGGAAGATTGGGATGAATTTTGGAACAAATTCGTTGACCTTGTAGACTCAAAACAATCTTTACCAAAGAGTAGTAAATTCTCTTATTTGCAAGGCCAATTATCAGGTGAGGCTAAAACAGTAGTATCCCATCTGAGATTAACTAATGACGGCTATGATCTGGCAGTAAAACTCCTCAAGGATAATTATGCTGATCCAGAAGTAAGAACATCACATTTAGTTCATGAGCTGTTGCATTTACCCCCACCGGAGGCTTCAGCTGATTCACTCCAAGTCTTCAAGCTGGAGGTAGAATCATTGATCAATGCCCTCAGCCTGACAGCAGATACAAACGGGGCTGAGTGGGTCTTGAAAATAATTGTCCAGGAGAAAATACCTAGGGACATATTGAGACAAATAAGTGCTCATTACAATAAAAGCATCTTATCCATGAATGAAATATCTGAAGGTTTAAAGTCAGTAGTTCATCAATTACGAACACATGACAAATTAAAACCACCAAGTAAACCCTCAGAAACCAATAATAGTAAACCACAGAGTACCAAAGGTACTCCAAATCAATCTAGACAATATAATTCAACACCAAAGTGGAACAGTGGCAGTGTGGGCGTATATGCAGTGGGACCCTCCAAGCCTATAGTTACTGTGTCACCCAAGAACGTGACACCAAAGGGTACAGGAAACTATGGAACATGTTTGTTCTGCAATGAGAAACATTCAATGTACCACTGCCCTAATTTTCCTGATAGTAACGCCCGTGTTGAGCGACTCAAAGATTTGCAACATTGCACGAGGTGCCTCAGGAAACATAACATCAAGGACTGTGATACCCAATTACACACCTGTAATAGGTGTAACAAAGGTCAACACCATGCAGCATTGTGCAGAGACACCAAAACAACGTCTCCAAACCCCAAGGTGGAAGATAGCATTCCCACCACAGTACAGTACTGCAAGGTGCAACCAACAAAGAGTGTCCAATCGGCAAAGTCTAAAGGTAATACGACTTTGCCTACTGCCCAAATTACCATCCTGAATAAGAGGGCCAAGGTCCATACCCGTGGGTTGTTTGACCAAGGATCCCAGAGAACATATATCACTAAAAAGTTGGCAGATGAATTACAATTAAGGCCTGTAGCCCAGATGTCATTCAACATCTCAGGGTTTGTAACAGATGCAGGACCTCAAGTCTACCAGGTGGTACAACCATCAGTACGCTTAGGCAGGTACGTCTGTCGAGTACAAGCCATTGTGGTGGACAAAATACCAGTAGACCTACAAGTTCAAGGTCTGAGAGCAACAGCCAAATTCCTGAGAAATAGAGGAATAAAATTGGCAGATAATATTAAGTCTGATCACCTCACTGACTTCGGTCTCCTTGTAGGGACAGACTATTGCCATCGATTCATCGGTAGCCCTACTAAATATCAGGGTATAACCATGTTAAACTCTGCAGGAGGTAAATTACTCTCAGGCCCAGTATCAAGCCTGAGGAGACCTATGCCTGCAGATAAACAATACCAGTAGAAATCTAAATTTGTCAGCTGATTATATTTCTCCAGTAGCATTATACTAAGGAGATTACAGCTGACTATAGTAACAGAGGTTGATGTTAGTATCATCATTTAAAGCTGAAGATGAGTTCATGAGGCCTCAGTGGCAAATCAGTGAACAGTAGCCTAAAACAGCTACAAGTCACTGCGACCAATATCACTGAACCCACTGCAGTCTCAGAACCATACTTTACTTTAATGATGAGCTATTCAATCCTCTGAATCAATTAATTAAATTAAACCCCAGTAAATCTGATGACTGATTTGATACATTTATTATTTAATCAAGATGTATTCCATGGGCCTCAGTGTTTATATATCAGTGACCAGTTACCTGAAGAAACTTCAAGTTATATCTGATGTCACTGATCTCACTGCAGTCCCTGAATCATACTTGACTGTAGTACTTGATCGCATCCAGTCTTCTGGGTTAAATAATATGTAATAAGGCTTGAATATTAGCCTTTCAAGAGTTGACAGGGAAATGAAATCGCATTAGACTTCTAACCCCTGCAACTCTAGTACGGGACATCCGTCCTGTACGAACAGACGCACAAATGTGTGCTTACTAACTACTAACATCAAATTAATCTAATAATTCGAAGGAGGAGTATCGGTGTTCGTCTGTTCTAAATAGGACTTCGACCCGTGAGCAGCCCCCTGGGGAATTATGTCGGAAAATCCGACACCATTTAATAATCATACAGATAATAGCTGTATTACCAACAAGTTACCCATAGAAAACGTAACTTGTAGTGGAATTACCGTCTAAAGAAAACGGGATATCATCACCACATACTATTATAATTCACCAGCTATTCTGCTGGGAATTGTTCTTAAATACATTAGTCTTTGGACTTTACCATCATAAAAACATCTTATATAAATTAACTTAATTATCAATATTAAAGTAGAGTAAATGTGACCCTTCTATCACTTTCTGAAATCTGGACAATGTAAGCCAGGCGTCAGAGTGGAGGAGGAGGGGAGCCATTGTTGTGTCACCTCCGAGACGTGTGGAGCAAATTCGGCTCCTATCATTCTGGACAATGTCGGCCAGTAACGTCAATAGTATGGAGTGAAACAGCCATTGTGTTTATATTGAGACCAGAGGCTCACACGGGAGCAAATTCGGCTCCTGTTAATTTGACTTGGACGTAGTGTTATGGAAACCAAAGGTACCATCTCCAACACGATGTCTACAATTCAAGTTAAGTGTCTATCCGAAACCCGTTTATCATTCATTTATGGCCATTAATGTCAGGATATAGGGTGACCCGGTTAGATCGCGAAATCGCCTCAAACTAAAGGTAATTAAGCCAGGTCTTCATGTTCCATGTACTGTATAGTGTTTTCTCTGATATACTTGTCATATATAGGTATCTGGCTTCACAGCTAGCGCACTTTTGACAGGTCAAGACGAGGATGCAAGATTTGTGCACCAGTTACTGGGTGATATGGAAGCTACCTCAAAGAGGATAATTTGGTGTCTACACCCTAGTTATACCTGGTGGACTAACCTGCTGTACTATAAGATAAGGAACCTCTTTAATGTATGTAGTTATTTCTGTAGTTTGATTGGCTGCATATATATATTAATTTAATAACCCCCCTAATGTGTAGAGGATCGATTTGTGAGATTATGAGATTATTGCAGAAATACAGTCCACTTATCATTATACAAATTGCTATCGAAGTATATAAATTAACGTAAATATAAATTCATATAAATTAAATAAATATAAATCTCACAGGTCGGTTCCCACATCTCCTTGGTCCTGTTTCGCATTGTATTCTAGTCCCTTGTAAAACCTTAGTCCCTTGAGTGAACCCCTACTCTTAAATACAACCACATTATCTTCCACAACCAAGATCCCTTGTGTCTTGTACAACCTCCCAGTGTCCTGTACAACCCCCAGTGTCTTGTACAACCCCCAGTGTCCTGTACAACCTCCCAGTGTCCTGTACAACCCCCAGTGTCCTGTACAACCCCCAGTGTCCTGTACAACCCCCAGTGTCCTGTACAACCCCCAGTGTCCTGTACAACCCCCAGTGTCCTGTACAACCCCCAGTGTCCTGTACAACCCCGCCGTGTCCTGTACAACCCCCCCGTGTCCTGTACAACCCCCAGTGTCCTGTACAACCCCCCCGTGTCCTGTACAACCCCCCCGTGTCCTGTACAACCCCCCCGTGTCCTGTACAACCCCCAGTGTCCTGTACAACCCCCAGTGTCCTGTACAACCCCCCCGTGTCCTGTACAACCCCCCCGTGTCCTGTACAACCCCCAGTGTCCTGTACAACCCCCAGTGTCCTGTACAACCCCCAGTGTCCTGTACAACCCCCCCAGTGTCCTGTACAACCCCCAGTGTCCTGTACAACCCCCAGTGTCCTGTACAACCCCCAGTGTCCTGTACAACCCCCAGTGTCCTGTACAACCCCCAGTGTCCTGTACAACCCCCAGTGTCCTGTACAACCCCCAGTGTCCTGTACAACCCAGTCCTCGTGTAACCCTTCATATTCCTGCTGCGCACCTGTAGAGGTCTTTATAGCCTTGAGACTTTAAACTTCCACCACATTCTCCTGCATTTACTATGGTAATGGACGGCTGGGGTGGGCGGGCGGGCGGGAGGACGCGCGCAGGACGCTCCCACACTCCCGAGTTCAGTGAAAACTCTGCCGTCTCGTCGACGAAGCTTGTTTGTCTTCGGCGACGGCCAGCTCTCAGGAATTTACAGTTTCTTGGCTCGGGCGCCTTAATACAACAAATACCTGTAACCTATTGTCCGAGCTGCACTGTCCCACTTACAGTCGTATACCTCCTCCCAGAATGTCCTCATTTTTCAGCATGATCGGAAATCTTGCTGTTGCAATGTCCCTTAGTCGCTTGTCCCTCCATAAAATATTTGACGAGTCCAACACTTTTGATGCCACTCGTCTTATCTAGGACATTTTTAGTGTTCTGCGCCCCAGAGGGTGCTAAATAATCTTCCAGGCTTAGTGCTTTCTTTTGATAATTCCAGTTTCTTTGATTTGTGGCTGTTTTGTGTTTTTGGGTGTTTGTGTGAGAGAGTCTTGGGATATGAATCTTTTTTACGGGGTCGGAGCAGGAAGTTAGGAGAGCGGATATTGATGAGTAAATAGTGTTGCATTTGTTGCCCAGGACCCCCAGGCGGCAAGTGTGAATAAGCTCATATGCCATACAGTCATACTTGTCTTCCTAGACGTGATTCCCTGGTTCTTCCTGATGGTCAGTCAGCCAGATTATAGTGTTCCCTCCAGCCACAAGGACGTAAATTTCAGAATGCTGAAATCTGCTCAACTTGAACTAATTTTGGTTGTAAGTGTGAACAAAATCCACCAGAACTCTCAGTAAAGAAATTATATAATGATATTTCCCATTCTGTTACTCGGCGCATGAGAAATAATGTTAAAGATAATGCCAAAGTCTTTAGCGCTGCTGGGTCCTTGGTCCGTGAGCCAGGTCAAGAAGAGTCACTTCAGGCCAAACATTTTTCAGTGGAAGGTCAAAGGCGGTTGAGATTTGCGAGAATCCAAGTTCTTTTTTTTTCCACCAGAGATCTGTGAGCACTTTGAGGCGCTGGAGGGATCAAGGTAACTGGAGCCTTCGTGGTCTCTGGGAGATGAGGTCAACTACATGCCATCACAGTTGTGATTCTTGCCACCAGAAGACATGTCTGACCCTCATATCATCTCGGATCCAGATATTTATACAACTGTTTATTTAATGCTAACTATTGAAGTCTTCTGATTATTTACAAAGAAATCGAAGAAACAGTTCAGAACTGAAGACATAGCGGGAACCCTAAGGTCTATTACAAGTGCTGAACGACACGTCTTATGAAGTGTCATGAACCGCTGCCGACCACAACTTAACTGCCGTCAACAATTTGTCTATCTAATATTTCCTCGCTTTCTCTGTGTAATTCACCATGTCTTTCTTTCCTAACCCCGACCAACCCTGTTTGTTTATGTTCCATCCCTATATCTTTGCCCCGTCCCGTCCTGACTCCCTTCTTCCCTCTCCCCTCGTCATCGTTGTCTCGGTGACTCCTAAACTGGGAGGAGGCTGCCAGGTGTCCTCACCTTCTACCCGGCCACCAAGGTGCTTGTTGCAAGTGCACATGTTGCAGGGTTGTTTGTGGCCTTGTTACTTGTAGCAGGTGAACGTGTGGCAGTGTTGTGTACAGTGTGTGTGGCAGTGTTGTGTACAGTGTGTGTGGGGCAGTGTTGTGTACAGTGTGTGTGTGGCAGTGTTGTGTACAGTGTGTGTGTGTGTGTGTGTGTGTGTGTGTGTGTGTGTGTGTGTGTGTGTGTGTGTGTGTGTGTGTGTGGTAGTGTTAACACGGGAGCCGTGTTCTGGTTGGTCACTTGAGACCATGATAATAACCGGGTCGCCGACAACGGAATTAATGGACACACTCCGACGCATCTCATAAAAAACACTAGAATGTGGTCGTTTTGCATGTTAATATTGCTTTTAGTTAATTTCATCGTTTGCTGATGTGTGGGGACATGTTAGTGTTATGTTAACACGGATCATTACACCCACACGCGGTCTTCCCGCCTGCTGACCACCTCCGTACAGACTCTAGTGTTTGCTGAAGACATCTCGGGTGCTGACCTCGTAGTGAAGTGCTCACCTAGCCTGGTCTGCTGAAGGGTTTAAAACTCTCCCACTTTCATAACTCATCCATGTCCACAGCTAACTCTCCCCCCCCCCCTTCTCCACAGTTCTCACCCACTTCTCCACAGCTTCCAGCCCCCACTCTCCTTGCCCACGATGCCCTTCCTTCTCTCACTAAAGACAATGCAAAACAGCCTATTTAACAGAGAGTTGTAAAACAGAGAGCCGTACGGCCCAGGTGGAGGAGAGGGAGGCGCGTGTTCCACCACTCATCATGGTAATGGTTGTGTGGTCCTTCCTCGCTAATGTGCAGAACTAAATGCCTCGCCACAGCTCTTAAGTGGTTGCAGTTTTTTCCTTTCAGCGATAATTTTTACAATGTACCTATACGGGTTTGGTGTATGAATGTGCTTGTGTGTTTATGGGAGGGAGGAGAGTATGAGAAGTCGTATAGCGTAGCGGCAACATAAAAACATGCCTTGCAACACATGGGCAACATGCACAAAATAAAAACACAAACATAACAATTAAACGTGACAAGTACACTGCAACAGTTACCAGACGCCATCAACACATCTACTGAGAACAAAACAGCACAAGAAGGCAAGTTACATTAGTTATCATACAACAAAAAAGAAGCAAGAGTGCGAGAGATGATTTCTCGCAATTTAATGAGGGTCACAAAGTGGGATTTGGACCCATTTTTAACTTTCGCTATATTTCCTGTTAATGTGCAGAATCATGGGATGTGTCAGTAGATAGATTAATTCCAGTTGTATCTGTGAAAGTTCTGAAATATCATGACTTTTGTAATGTGTGTGTGTATGTGTAATATATATATATATATATGTGTGTATATATATATATATATATATATATATATATATATATATATATATATATATATATATATATATATATATAACATATAATATATATGTATATAATATATTTCATTGAATATGACCGCATATTCTGTATTTATTATTTTCTGGTTTAGGGCTTCTATCCCTCTAACTATTTTCTTAGCATCAGGGCTTAATTGAAATAGGAGTTCTCCAAAACTCATTTTCGTACTTTTAAGGTGAAGAAAAGAAGTGATTTACTATAGAGTGTATTACACTTATTTGTATAATTTGCACGACGTTTCGAACCTCCATGGTTCATTCTCAAGTGAACAGATCTTACAATACTAGTTGATTTTATACCCGCATTAGGTCAGGTGATAATACAATGAAGGTGAAAACATGGGGGGATACATAAGGGATAAACATAGGGGCTGCAGAAAGCTTATTGGCCCATACGAGGCATCTCCTATCCAAACACAAAGATTAATCCAGTGTAATTGGCCTGTTATGTTGGACATTGTCTTCTGTGTTGGCATCGATATGTTCTTGTCTTGTCCTTACTCTCATGGTGGGTAGAGTAAATAGTTCCGTGATTTGGGTGTTCATGGTAGGTCGCTCTATTCTTATGTGAATTGCCTCAAGAATTTGTAATCTTCTTGAATCTTGGGTTTTGTCTATTATGCAAGTATTCTTGTTCAACATTTCTCTTGTTAGAGTAATGTCATGGGCTTGTCTCATGTGATTCCTAGGGGCACCAGATTGAAGATGGCATGTCAAACGCCTCGTCAGCTTGGTCGACGTCATACCTATGTACTTACATTGAAGGTTA
>NC_091208.1:23348537-23360253 GCF_040958095.1 Procambarus clarkii | reverse complement strand
CCTAGATTTTGTTACACATCTCCCAGGAAGCAGCCCGTAGCAGCTGTCTAACTCCCAGGTACCTATTTACTGCTAGGTAAATAGGTACCTAGGTAACAGGGGCATCAGGGTGAAAGAAACTCTGCCCATTTGTTTCAACCTCCACCGGGGATCGAACCCGGAACCTCAGGACTACGAATCCGAAGCGCTGTCCACTCAGTTAAAATGAACAAATCCACAAGGGCCGTGACGAGGATTCGAACCTGCGTCCGGGATGCTCCCGGACGCAGGTTCGAATCCTCGTCACGGCCCTTGTGGATTTCTTCACGAAACTATAGGTATAAATTGGATAAGTTTAGATTTAGGAAAGACCTCTGTAAATACTGGTTCGGTAACAGGGTTGTTGATTTGTGGAACCAATTACCGCGTAACATAATAGGAGGAGGATCCCTTGATGGTTTCAAGCGTAGGTTAGACATGTATAGGAATGAGATTGAAGGGATATACATAGGAGCTGCCTTGTATGGGCCAATAGGCCTTCTGCAGTTACCTTCAATCTTATGTTCTTAATAGAGAACAAATAAACTGGTTAGAATTGCGGAGTCTAAGAGATAATAGTTGAATCTGTAGATAAACAGTAATTTCTGTACACTAATAGTAAATACAGATAGAAAATACACGCATGTAAACATGTGTTGGCAAACTTGAAAGTAAACTTACTTCATTTTTTTTTTTAAATCCTTGAAGTTATTGACAATAAATCACCCGGTGTAACGGCGTACATCAGCGAGTCTCTGGTCATAAATCACCGAGAATACCAGATGACTGTATTGCTGCGTGTGCGCGTAGTACATAAGTACATGTGTACTTATGTACTACGTATGTGTGTACTTACTACTTCGTGCGTACGTGTGTGCTTATGTCTCTGTACGTACATGTGTACTTACTTCTTTGTGCGTACTTATCAATGTCTTTGCAGCTTTGAGCATTAGATTTTAGTTCCCCGCTTCTTAACTATAGATCATTTCACGCTACGACTGCGACCTCTGACCGTCTTAAACTGTCTCGTATCTAACTGTTAATGGAGATGACCCCAAATACTGCCTCCACCTCCACCCACTTGACTGTGCACCCCGGACATACACCTCCAGGTTCCTCTGTTCCATCTGTCTTCCACCCGCCATACGTGTTCTCTGTGGACTCCTCGTTGGACCTCGAGCCTGGGTGGACTTCTGGCTCCTCTTGAGGGTCAACGGTACACGAGTCAGGAGGCTGTAGGTCTTGTTACTGCCGTCCCTCTTCCTTGACCCGGGTCCTGCCAGCGGCATGTGTCGCGGCGGGGTGTGACGATGATCAAGGGAGAGTGTTCCAGGGGACGATGATCTAGGGAGTGTTCCAGGGGACGATGATCTAGGGAGTGTTCCAGGGGACGATGATCTAGGGAGAGTGTTCCAGGGGACGATGATCTAGGGAGAGTGTTCCAGGGGACGATGATCTAGGGAGAGTGTTCCAGGGGACGATGATCTAGGGAGAGTGTTCCAGGGGACGATGATCTAGGGAGAGTGTTCCAGGGGACGATGATCAAGGGAGAGTGTTCCAGGGGACGATGATCTAGGGAGAGTGTTCCAGGGGACGATGATCTAGGGAGAGAGTTCCAGGGGACGATGATCTAGGGAGAGTGTTCCAGGGGACGATCTAGGGAGAGTGTTCCAGGGGACGATGATCTAGGGAGAGTGTTCCAGGGGACGATGATCTAGGGAGAGTGTTCCAGGGGACGATGATCAAGGGAGAGTGTTCCAGGGGACGATGATCTAGGGAGAGTGTTCCAGGGGACGATGATCTAGGGAGAGTGTTCCAGGGGACGATGATCTAGGGAGAGTGTTCCAGGGGACGATGATCTAGGGAGAGTGTTCCAGGGGACGATGATCTAGGGAGAGTGTTCCAGGGGACGATGATCAAGGGAGAGTGTTCCAGGGGACGATGATCTAGGGAGAGTGTTCCAGGGGACGATGATCTAGGGAGAGTGTTCCAGGGGACGATGATCTAGGGAGAGTGTTCCAGGGGACGATGATCTAGGGAGAGTGTTCCAGGGGACGATGATCAAGGGAGAGTGTTCCAGGGGACGATGATCTAGGGAGAGTGTTCCAGGGGACGATGATCTAGGGAGAGTGTTCCAGGGGACGATGATCTAGGGAGAGTGTTCCAGGGGACGATGATCTAGGGAGAGTGTTCCAGGGGACGATGATCTAGGGAGAGTGTTCCAGGGGACGATGATCTAGGGAGAGTGTTCCAGGGGACGATGATCTAGGGAGAGTGTTCCAGGGGACGATGATCTAGGGAGAGTGTTCCAGGGGACGATGATCAAGGGAGAGTGTTCCAGGGGACGATGATCTAGGGAGAGTGTTCCAGGGGACGATGATCTAGGGAGAGTGTTCCAGGGGACGATGATCAAGGGAGAGTGTTCCAGGGGACGATGATCTAGGGAGAGTGTTCCAGGGGACGATGATCTAGGGAGAGTGTTCCAGGGGACGATGATCTAGGGAGAGTGTTCCAGGGGACGATGATCTAGGGAGAGTGTTCCAGGGGACGATGATCTAGGGAGAGTGTTCCAGGGGACGATGATCTAGGGAGAGTGTTCCAGGGGACGATGATCTAGGGAGAGTGTTCCAGGGGACGATGATCTAGGGAGAGTGTTCCAGGGGACGATGATCTAGGGAGAGTGTTCCAGGGGACGATGATCTAGGGAGAGTGTTCCAGGGGACGATGATCTAGGGAGAGTGTTCCAGGGGACGATGATCTAGGGAGAGTGTTCCAGGGGACGATGATCAAGGGAGAGTGTTCCAGGGGACGATGATCTAGGGAGAGTGTTCCAGGGGACGATGATCTAGGGAGAGTGTTCCAGGGGACGATGATCAAGGGAGAGTGTTCCAGGGGACGATGATCTAGGGAGAGTGTTCCAGGGGACGATGATCTAGGGAGAGTGTTCCAGGGGACGATGATCTAGGGAGAGTGTTCCAGGGGACGATGATCTAGGGAGAGTGTTCCAGGGGACGATGATCTAGGGAGAGTGTTCCAGGGGACGATGATCAAGGGAGAGTGTTCCAGGGGACGATGATCTAGGGAGAGTGTTCCAGGGGACGATGATCAAGGGAGAGTGTTCCAGGGGACGATGATCAAGGGAGAGTGTTCCAGGAGACGATGATCTAGGGAGAGTGTTCCAGGGGACGATGATCTAGGGAGAGTGTTCCAGGGGACGATGATCTAGGGAGAGTGTTCCAGGGGACGATGATCAAGGGAGTGTTCCACTAATACTGTTCCAGAAGTGTGTTTAAGAACACAGCAGGTGGAGCGGGACTGCGGCTCCGCCTTTGATGGTCAGGAGTTTTGACAGGTCCGAGCACGGGTGAACCTTGTGCTTTGATGACCGTCTCACTCCCAGACAGGTGACGGAACGCGGCCATTGTGAGTCTTCTCTGAGCGCCCCTCCTCCTCCTCCCTGCCCCTCCTCCCCTTTCTCTTCGGCCTCTCCACTTCCCTGCTCCGTCTATTGTGTGTGAGGGGTGGGAAGTGTGGCGTCAATGTTATTCCCGCCATATTGTCTAGCTGTCATGGACGACCCCAAGTGTAAATTGCTGTTGCCTTGTCTGGTGGCGACTCCTGGTGGCAACTCCTGGTGGCGACTCCTGGTGGCAACTCCTGGTGGTACTGGACTACATCAGGTGGAGAGAGGGAGCAGGTTGGGGAGGTGCCGATGATAATCTGAGCTTAGCGAGAGGACAGTTAGTAGAAGCAAGATATATTTTATGATCGGGGACCATATCACGTGTATTAAATAAACGGTGTTGAGGCAGAGTTGTGTTGAGGGTGATGGAGTGACGGAGAGGTGTTGGCAGCAGAGGAAGGGAGGAAGTAGGAGGAAGCGTTGTGATGGCAGTAGAGAGCGGGAGAAAGTTGAAGATGAGACAGTCTGAGAGCCCCTGAACAAGGCACCATTACCACAAGCATTCCCCGCCTAGTACTAGAGAGGATTATCAGGAGATTTCCGAATCATCTAGATTCGAGGGTGCTAGAATTGTCTCGATAAACCAGCATCGATCTTGAGTAAGATCGATGCCTAATGAACCCACTGCAGTGTCATGGGACAAGATAACATAGTTAAGCAGGAAAGGGAAGTTACATGGTGTTTTCCTGGACTGCCACATGGCAGGTGACATAGTTACACCCAAGAGACTCACACACTCACATAAACGTCCAGCAGGTATAAATGGAATGGTTTTAAAATTAAATTATATTTTTAGGATAGAAAAGAGAGGGCTGCAGTGAGACACTCAGAGTAGAGGATGGTCACAAATGAGCTAAATTAAGGCTCAATTATATTCTTCTTATACGTAAAGAATATGAATGTGAAAGTTGATTCATTCATAGCAATGTATGCAAATGATGCGCAATTAAAGAATACAAACATAACACAAGTATTGTGAAAGATGCGAGACGACAAGAATAAACCTCTTGTCGTCCCTCGCTATTTCTGATCTAAGAAATAGTTATTTACTTCAGCGGAGAGAAATGCAAGGTAATAAAAATTTGAGAGAGAAGAAGTAGACCCATAGAACTAACAACTTCCTAAAACAGCCAGAAGGCATAGATAACAACAAATGCGAACCAGGCAAACATAGGGTTGTCATTGAGCAACCTAAGATGCAAGTCCTTCAGAGCTGTGTATACGACACACACACGAGGTCCATTCTTGAGTAGAACAAGGTTGTTTGGTCAGTATAAGGCAGGCTACAAGGAGGACATGGTCAGTATAAGGCAGGCTACAACAAGGAGACATGGTCAGTATAAGGCAGACTACAACAAGGAGGACATGGTCAGTATAAGGCAGACTACAACAAGGAGGACATGGTCAGTATAAGGCAGACTACAACAAGGAGACATGGTCAGTATAAGGCAGGCTACAACAAGGAGGAGATGGTCAGTATAAGGCAGGCTACAAGGAGGAGGACATGGTCAGTATAAGGCAGGCTACAAGGAGGAGGACATGGTCAGCATAAGGCAGGCTACAACAAGGAGGACATGGTCAGTATAAGGCAGGCTACAAGGAGGACATGGTCAGTATAAGGCAGGCTACAACAAGGAGGAGATGGTCAGTATAAGGCAGGCTACAAGGAGGAGGACATGGTCAGTATAAGGCAGGCTACAAGGAGGAGGACATGGTCAGTATAAGGCAGACTACAACAAGGAGACATGGTCAGTATAAGGCAGGCTACAACAAGGAGGAGATGGTCAGTATAAGGCAGGCTACAACAAGGAGGAGATGGTCAGTATAAGGCAGGCTACAACAAGGAGACATGGTCAGTATAAGGCAGGCTACAACAAGGAGGACATGGTCAGTATAAGGCAGGCTACAACAAGGAGGAGATGGTCAGTATAAGGCAGGCTACACCAAGGAGACATGGTCAGTATAAGGCAGGCTACAACAAGGAGGACATGGTCAGTATAAGGCAGACTACAACAAGGAGACATGGTCAGTATAAGGCAGGCTACAACAAGGAGGAGATGGTCAGTATAAGGCAGGCTACAACAAGGAGGAGATGGTCAGTATAAGGCAGGCTACAACAAGGAGGACATGGTCAGTATAAGGCAGACTACAACAAGGAGACATGGTCAGTATAAGGCAGGCTACAACAAGGAGACATGGTCAGTATAAGGCAGGCTACAACAAGGAGGAGATGGTCAGTATAAGGCAGGCTACAACAAGGAGACATGGTCAGTATAAGGCAGGCTACAACAAGGAGACATGGTCAGTATAAGGCAGGCTACAACAAGGAGACATGGTCAGTATAAGGCAGGCTACAACAAGGAGACATGGTCAGTATAAGGCAGGCTACAACAAGGAGGACATGGTCAGTATAAGGCAGACTACAACAAGGAGACATGGTCAGTATAAGGCAGGCTACAACAAGGAGGAGATGGTCAGTATAAGGCAGGCTACAACAAGGAGGAGATGGTCAGTATAAGGCAGGCTACAACAAGGAGGACATGGTCAGTATAAGGCA
Organism: Procambarus clarkii; assembly: GCF_040958095.1. Classification (NCBI taxonomy): domain Eukaryota; kingdom Metazoa; phylum Arthropoda; class Malacostraca; order Decapoda; family Cambaridae; genus Procambarus; species Procambarus clarkii. The sequence goes on along the minus strand of NC_091208.1, from coordinate 23,354,215 downwards.
GACTACAACAAGGAGACATGGTCAGTATAAGGCAGGCTACAACAAGGAGACATGGTCAGTATAAGGCAGGCTACAACAAGGAGGAGATGGTCAGTATAAGGCAGGCTACAACAAGGAGACATGGTCAGTATAAGGCAGGCTACAACAAGGAGACATGGTCAGTATAAGGCAGGCTACAACAAGGAGACATGGTCAGTATAAGGCAGGCTACAACAAGGAGACATGGTCAGTATAAGGCAGGCTACAACAAGGAGGACATGGTCAGTATAAGGCAGACTACAACAAGGAGGACATGGTCAGTATAAGGCAGACTACAACAAGGAGACATGGTCAGTATAAAGCAGGCTACAACAAGGAGATGGTCAGTATAAGGCAGGCTACAACAAGGAGGAGATGGTCAGTATAAGGCAGACTACAACAAGGAGGACATGGTCAGTATAAGGCAGACTACAACAAGGAGGACATGGTCAGTATAAGGCAGACTACAACAAGGAGACATGGTCAGTATAAGGCAGACTACAACAAGGAGGAGATGGATGGAAACTTGAGAATCAAGATGAGTTGCAGGGATGTTTAAAAGCACATTTGCGTCTGTGTAGTTAGGTGATGGAGATTGTAGAAGATAATACACTTAAATTACTTCAGAAGTAGATATGAGAAGAGAGAGTCGGGAGTGGCTACACGGGGCAGTTAACGCTCCACCCAGCAAGCACACCTCAGTATACACACACACACACACACACACACACACACACACACACACACACACACACACACACACACACACACACACACACCAAACCAACCAGTTTTTACAAGGAATCACTGTGATCAGTATTTCATACCTGGAGACATTATCTGAGGTGGGCGGTAGCCATCTGAGCGATAACACCTGCTTTACGTGCAGATATTTCACAGTGTGTAAATACATGTCTTACTGAACAATGATTTCCTTGATACTCCTGACGCACCATCAAATGTTTGTTACTGCTGTGTGTCTGATGTTTATCATTAGTTTTGTTTCTCTCATCTTGGATTGCAAGAAATTATATATATATATATATATATATATATATATATATATATATATATATATTATTAATCTTACTTTTATTATTAATCTTACTTTTTCGGTCATATTTAATAAAATATATATATATATATATATATATATATATATATATATATATATATATATATATATATATATATATATATATATATATATATATATATTTTATTAAATATGACCGAAAAAGTAAGATTAATAATTCTAACACGAATTTTCTCAATCTTTCGTACATTATGCTTCACTGTTGGAGGTAAATCAAAAATCACTTCTCCAAAATTCATTTTTATTTCTAGTCTGACGCGACACGGGCGCGTTTCGTAAAACTTATTACATTTTCAAAGACTTCACAAATACACAACTGATTAGAACTTGCGTTTCCCTGATTTTATATCTACATTTGAGTGAGGTGGGAAGGGTGATGTGGCATTACATTTGAGTGAGGTGGGAAGGATGATGTGGCATTAGAGGATATTAATAGGGTATTAAAAGTATCAACACAAGACAGAACACGAAACAATGGATATTGAATAGAAGTGTTTGTAGAAAGCCTATTGGTCCATATTTCTTGATGCTTCTATATTGGAGCGGAGTCTTGAGGTGGGTAGAATATAGTTGTGCAATAATTGGCTGTTGATTGATGGTGTTGACTTCTTGATGTGTAGTGCCTCGCAAACGTCAAGCCGCCTGCTATCGCTGTATCTATCGATGATTTCTGTGTTGAAAACAACACAGAAATCATCGATAGATACAGCGATAGCAGGCGGCTTGACGTTTGCGAGGCACTACACATCAAGAAGTCAACACCATCAATCAACAGCCAATTATTGCACAACTATATTCTACCCACCTCAAGACTCCGCTCCAATATAGAAGCATCAAGAAATATGGACCAATAGGCTTTCTACAAACACTTCTATTCAATATCCATTGTTTCGTGTTCTGTCTTGTGTTGATACTTTTAATACCCTATTAATATCCTCTAATGCCACATCATCCTTCCCACCTCACTCAAATGTAATGCCACATCACCCTTCCCACCTCACTCAAATGTAGATATAAAATCAGGGAAACGCAAGTTCTAATCAGTTGTGTATTTGTGAAGTCTTTGAAAATGTAATAAGTTTTACGAAACGCGCCCGTGTCGCGTCAGACTAGAAATAAAAATGAATTTTGGAGAAGTGATTTTTGATTTACCTCCAACAGTGAAGCATAATGTACGAAAGATTGAGAAAATTCGTGTTAGAATTATTAATCTTACTTTTTCGGTCATATTTAATAAAATATGTCTACAGGAAAGACTGCTACCAATATATATATATATATATATATATATATATATATATATATATATATATATATATATATATATATGGGGCATCTAGACTCCAGCTTACCCCCCCAGTGTACCCCAGGACCTCAACTTGGTCAGCTCATGTTGGTCTCTAGATAACAACTGTTATCCACAGTTTTATTGGTTCTGGCATTGGACACGGCGTATATACATACACCTTGTCCATGGATTCTCCTCAATATTATGTATGTTACCATATCCAGCGAGTACCTTCCTCCCTGCGGTCAGGTGAAGTAAAGCTGTGTTGGTGTTACACACACACACACACACACACACACACACACACACACACACACACACACACACACACACACACACACACACACCACCCGTGTCACAAGCCTCGGCCCGGGCCAGCCTAGTAATCTACCACTATATCGAAGAGCTCCTGTACGAAGTTTAACAAGCGAACGTCCCTACAAGCGAAAGGTAAATAAAAATTTGTGCCCAAGAGTCAGACATACACGGAGACACGAGGCGTTGTCTCACCCTGACACACAATGACTGGCACATCTCCTATCAAACGCTCGCCGCCTGCCGCTCTCTCTCCTCAAATTATAAAAAACACGAGTTATAAGATCACCTTAGATGCCAAGATGGTGCATGACATCGAAAATAAAAGATAAATTACCAATCACTTTATCGACGACCTTGTATAAAAATGTTTAAACCCGTTTTGATTTGATGTTAACATGTGTTATACGGACGATGGGGTTATTTAGTGGACTAGGATCATATATGGTAAGTAAGTTACACCAAAAGACGAGTTTTCTTAGGGGTATGAAGACTATGAGTTGTGAGGTAAATCCCTCATAGAACCTGCCACATGCAGAACTCTAGGCTCTCCTTGGTCCTGTTTCGCATTGTATTCTAGTCCCTTGTAAAACCTTAGTCCCTTGAGTGAACCCTACTCTTAAATACAACCACATTATCTTCCACAACCAAGATCCCTTGTGTCTTGTACAACCTCCCAGTGTCCTGTACAACCCCCAGTGTCTTGTACAACCCCCAGTGTCCTGTACAACCTCCCAGTGTCCTGTACAACCCCCAGTGTCCTGTACAACCCCCAGTGTCCTGTACAACCCCCAGTGTCCTGTACAACCCCCAGTGTCCTGTACAACCCCCAGTGTCCTGTACAACCCCCAGTGTCCTGTACAACCCCCAGTGTCCTGTACAACCCCCCCGTGTCCTGTACAACCCCCCCGTGTCCTGTACAACCCCCAGTGTCCTGTACAACCCCCCCGTGTCCTGTACAACCCCCCCGTGTCCTGTACAACCCCCAGTGTCCTGTACAACCCCCAGTGTCCTGTACAACCCCCCCGTGTCCTGTACAACCCCCCCCGTGTCCTGTACAACCCCCAGTGTCCTGTACAACCCCCAGTGTCCTGTACAACCCAGTCCTCGTGTAACCCTTCATATTCCTGCTGCGCACCTGTAGAGGTCTTTATAGCCTTGAGACTTTAAACTTCCACCACATTCTCCTGCATTTACTATGGTAATGGACGGCTGGGGTGGGCGGGCGGGAGGACGCGCGCAGGACGCCCCCACACTCCCGAGTTCAGTGAAAACTCTGCCGTCTCGTCGACGAAGCTTGTTTGTCTTCGGCGACGGCCAGCTCTCAGGAATTTACAGTTTCTTGGCTCGGGCGCCTTAATACAACAAATACCTGTAACCTATTGTCCGAGCTGCACTGTCCCACTTACAGTCGTATACCTCCTCCCAGAATGTCCTCATTTTTCAGCATGATCGGAAATCTTGCTGTTGCAATGTCCCTTAGTCGCTTGTCCCTCCATAAAATATTTGACGAGTCCAACACTTTTGATGCCACTCGTCTTATCTAGGACATTTTTAGTGTTCTGCGCCCCAGAGGGTGCTAAATAATCTTCCAGGCTTAGTGCTTTCTTTTGATAATTCCAGTTTCTTTGATTTGTGGCTGTTTTGTGTTTTTGGGTGTTTGTGTGAGAGAGTCTTGGGATATGAATCTTTTTTACGGGGTCGGAGCAGGAAGTTAGGAGAGCGGATATTGATGAGTAAATAGTGTTGCATTTGTTGCCCAGGACCCCCAGGCGGCAAGTGTGAATAAGCTCATATGCCATACAGTCATACTTGTCTTCCTAGACGTGATTCCCTGGTTCTTCCTGATGGTCAGTCAGCCAGATTATAGTTTTCCCTCCAGCCACAAGGACGTAAATTTCAGAATGCTGAAATCTGCTCAACTTGAACTAATTTTGGTTGTAAGTGTGAACAAAATCCACCAGAACTCTCAGTAAAGAAATTATATAATGATATTTCCCATTCTGTTACTCGGCGCATGAGAAATAATGTTAAAGATAATGCCAAAGTCTTTAGCGCTGCTGGGTCCTTGGTCCGTGAACCAGGTCAAGAAGAGTCACTTCAGGCCAAACATTTTTCAGTGGAAGGTCAAAGGCGGTTGAGATTTGCGAGAATCCAAGTTCTTTTTTTTCCACCAGAGATCTGTGAGCACTTTGAGGCGCTGGAGGGATCAAGGTAACTGGAGCCTTCGTGGTCTCTGGGAGATGAGGTCAACTACATGCCATCACAGTTGTGATTCTTGCCACCAGAAGACATGTCTGACCCTCATATCATCTCGGATCCAGATATTTATACAACTGTTTATTTAATGCTAACTATTGAAGTCTTCTGATTATTTACAAAGAAATCGAAGAAACAGTTCAGAACTGAAGACATAGCGGGAACCCTAAGGTCTATTACAAGTGCTGAACGACACGTCTTATGAAGTGTCATGAACCGCTGCCGACCACAACTTAACTGCCGTCAACAATTTGTCTATCTAATATTTCCTCGCTTTCTCTGTGTAATTCACCATGTCTTTCTTTCCTAACCCCGACCAACCCTGTTTGTTTATGTTCCATCCCTATATCTTTGCCCCGTCCCGTCCTGACTCCCTTCTTCCCTCTCCCCTCGTCATCGTTGTCTCGGTGACTCCTAAACTGGGAGGAGGCTGCCAGGTGTCCTCACCTTCTACCCGGCCACCAAGGTGCTTGTTGCAAGTGCACATGTTGCAGGGTTGTTTGTGGCCTTGTTACTTGTAGCAGGTGAACGTGTGGCAGTGTTGTGTACAGTGTGTGTGGCAGTGTTGTGTACAGTGTGTGTGGGGCAGTGTTGTGTACAGTGTGTGTGTGGCAGTGTTGTGTACAGTGTGTGTGTGTGTGTGTGTGTGTGTGTGTGTGTGTGTGGTAGTGTTAACACGGGAGCCGTGTTCTGGTTGGTCAC
>NC_091208.1:23231037-23333537 GCF_040958095.1 Procambarus clarkii | reverse complement strand
TTTTCTCTTACGATCCCTTTCTTATTCCTATTACTATCACCTTTATTACACCTTACCTTTCGTACCTTTTGCCTTGCTTTTTCTTCCACTAAGATTTCCTCCTCGCCTCTCTTGCCTATTTATTGTCTTCACCTCCTTCCCTCATCACAATCGACTTGAGAATGGTCCAAGATGGACCAAAACGTTGTCATCCCTTCACTTTCTAGTGTGTGGTTTAGTCAATATATTTCAGCCACATTATTATGACTCCTCGTCTGCAACCTCATCCTTATATTAACCAACTGCTCACTTACCTCACATTTTACAAGCTCACTTTCCTCAAACAAATTTGGTTCTTTCAAAACGTCCACAAACATATGTTATACTCTCTTGTACATAGATCCACTCTAAATGTTAATATGTTTGTGTGTATAATGTTTCCGGTATTAGTGTTTTTCTTTAATAACTAAAACAAGGTTGGATGATAATGCCACCATATGACAGACTATTGTAACTAGGGCCTTTTGAGTCAAATGAGCACAAATGCAAAATTCTCTCAGGAGAGTGGTTGGGTGCAAAAACACCTTAACTTATCCAACACATCTTAAAAAGTTTCTGCTTAACATGTAAATACAGTATTTTGAATCCCAGCCCTAAAATTAAATTTAAAATATCTACCAATGCACAATTAATGTTTTGAGCCAAGCGCATTTAATAAATAAAATAAAAAATACCTTGAAAATATTTTTTTAGATATACCGGTAATATTGACAAGTTACAAATCGCTATATTAATACTATTGGGATGCCTTAACAAGCAAAATTCCTTCATTATCAACACACACTCATACCTTGCACATTCACCAACCCTCAACTTTCACAAGCAAAACCAAATTGAATGAGTGTTTGACATTCCAGTGATTTTAGACCTAAAGTTCACTGAGGTACTTTTTTATGGAATCCTGATCTCTGAGTAGCCACGCAGCATTCAAACGTATAGTTTCTAAACTCTGCTGTACTGTTCGCTCAGTGCCTGGAATCTGCCTATCACGGAAAAATGCCTCGACCTCAGCAGCCATCTCTTCAGAGGCAAAGTTTTCTGTGATGTACTTGATAAGACGCGTCACAAGGTAGCCACCCTGCAAGTCAAAAAAGATTCTCTAAATACAATGTAAGACTACTGTACTTTGCTAGTTTTTATTTACATTATATATTAAATAGCAGCTCATCAAAGGAAGTATCCTCGGGACAATCTTCTTATTAATTATTATTATTTTAAAGGTGGAAGTGTCACCCCTTCCCCTTCTGTATTTTAAAATGTGGAATGAAATAAGGAAAAGAATAATTGGAGGTAGTTGCAGTGGGGTGAGAGAAAGAACAGGAGGAGGGGCAGCGCAGCAGAGTTGGCGAGGGCACCAAAAAAGGAAAAAAGGGGAGGGGGAACCAGTAGTACTTTATTGTACCTATACTGTACTTAACACTATCGTACGTGACGGACACCCCTCGCGTCCAATTTTTTTCTCTTGTGTCTCAGCGACGGACACCCCCTCGTGTCCCATATAAAAATATTTGTATAAAATTCATTTATTATCCGATCGACTTCGGGATAGTTTCAAAATGAGCGCCTTTAGAGTGCACACAATTTGATACCAAAATGAAAGATGTAACATGAAACGTGATGTCAGAACACTTTAACCCTTTAACTGTGCAATGCGCCTGCAGGCCCACGTCTGGGGTGCGCTACGCGCCTCCGGGTATTTGTATTTTTCTCGTTCCATTCAAAACTCCTGCGGCTATATGGGGTCACATCAGATTCCTCGCGGCTCTTGTAAACAGACGTCATCTTTAAAAAAAAATTGTGGCCCACATTACCGGGTGTGAGAGCCTCAGTAATGAGTGAGCAATCAAGGCCGGAGCACACAGCATGAGCGCACAGCACTGCTGTCCAGCTTGTAACCACAGCATTGCCTAATAATGTCAAAATATATATATAACTTGTATTATTTAGCCATGATAGTATTACAGAAGAGCCTGAGTGTGATAATGACTGTGTACAATGTTCAAATATTAGTGATTCAATGCTGTTCACGATGCTCACAGCGCTAGCCACAGCACCACAGCATTATTTGGTCCATCTAAGAATCATCAAACGACTTCTTAGGTTCCTTTACAAAATAAACTTGTGGTCAATTATGCATTTACAGGAATTAGTGACCAGTATTGTAATAACAGCAGGATTGTGGTGATAATAAGCACTGTGCATAGTATTGTGGGAGGAGGAATTGTGGTGAGGGAGCGAGGGAGAGAATCGAGGTAGCCTCACTGTGTGGCAGCCATTCTTGTTTTGCTCATCATACTAGCTTAGTGGTTCGCTATGGTGAACACATTTGCACATGGGTATATACAATGTGTGTATATAGTGTAGTAACAGCAACAGAAGTATGTTGGGAGGAGCTATTTTGGTGAGGGAGGTGACATAATCGTAGCGTCGTCTGCTGGCTGCTGTGATTTCTCATGCAGTGTATGGTGGCCACTATAAAGTTTGGACACAATACCGGCTTACTTGCATAGTTCTGGTGAATAAAACATGTAGATAGGTATACATAACCTGTATAAATAGTGTAATACAAACAATAACAGTATGGTGGGAGGAGCAATGTTGGCGAGTAAGATGTTGGAGGAGTGAGGGAGAGACTGGATGTTGGAGGAGTGAGGGTGTGGCAGCTGACACTTGCGGAGTTCTGAGTGTGTTCATGGTGAATGTATATAGTGTGTGATAGTGTGTAAATAGACTGTATATATACGTAAATTAGCATAATACAATGGAAATATGTGCCGGATATGTGTACACGTATCATGCACGTAACACAGTGTCTTCGGACAGTACGGATGTTCTACTGCCATAGTATAGTGTACGTGTTCATTATACATAGGATTGGCACGTAAAAGCATATAAAATGTATTTGGAACTGTGCGCAGAAAATGAACAAAAATATATTCGTGGCAACTCGCGCATCCTGCCCCGAGCGCCCTACCAGTCCCAGGGGTATATGCCACGGGCGACCAGGGAATGATGATGTCACGCACAAACTTACGAACCCCATAGCAGCTAAAGTACTTACAATTTCGACCTTCTGTTACTATACCCTTACTCAGGGAAGGGTTTTTGACACTTTAAAAACAGAAAACATTTTTTTCCAGAGATTTTTATTTCCTGCGCACTAGGGGGGTGTCATATTTGGAGGTCGCACAGTTAAGGGGGTTAAAGATGAAATGTTTTGTAACGTTTCAATTTGCCCAAAATGCTATGCGTACTAGTGGCTTTAGGTATTGTATGTACTAGCTCTATTTATAAATTCAACTTTATCTTTGTAAATCAACTATATGTACTTTTCCTGAATAAAAATTTATTTATTATTATTATTATTATTTATGATAAATACATTTTTGGTCAAAATTTTAAAATATTTGGTAAAATTCTATTTGTGCTATCATTATGGGACTAGTTTTAAAATGCGCGCCTTTAGATTGCAAACAATTTGATAACAAAATGAAATCTGTAACACAAAAATTTATGTCAGAACAATGCAAAGATATAAATAATTGTGATGATGAGCGTCTAAAATTAATGTGCGTGTTAAAATTCCATTTATTGCTCTATTATTATGAGACTAGTTTTAAAATGTGCGCCTTTATATTGCGAACAATTTGATACCAAAATGAAAGACGTAACATGAAAATTGATGTCATCAAACTGAACGAGTATACACATTAGGCCGCAGTGTGCAAATTGGTGCTCGTTCACGGGTAACTTTAGGCTTTGCTAAGGGGAGTCACCCTTGGCTTTTGACTAATATATGCATAAACAACATCTACAGGGAAATGAAATGAAATGACTCTAGTAGAGACTTGTTGGCTTCATTGCTCCCTACCCCCTTACCAGGTATGTTAGCTCTGGACTGACTCATTGCTAGCCCAGAAGTGGTAGCTCCCAGGTTGTGACTTGTTAGCAGCTCTGTGCACTCAAGGAGGTCAAGATCAGTTTCAAGTGACCATTTGGATTTGAGTTAACCGTTTGTGGAGTTTGTTGGCTGTTTTGGGGCTTCATTTATGTGAACATTTCAGTTATTTATACTGCTTCACTTACTTTCTGTATGCTTTCTTTGTGGGTGATCATTTTAGTCCCCAGCTCTGTATCTCGGGCAGTGGGGAAAAGGGAAAATTCTAGTTCCTGGTAGGCCAACAGGAGTCTTATTGCTGATGAGACTAAGTATGGGAAGCCATCTCAGTGAGATGGCTTCAGGTAACCACCAGAACTAAAAAGGCATTTCATTACATTCAATTCTACTTATTTTACCCCATTAGCTTAGTTGACCTTCAGAGCTATCTATAGAAGGGAAAGGTAACACTTCATAGCCAGGCTGCTCTTAAGTTGGCTGCCTGTATATTTAACATGTATTATAAGCCACACAGTACATACACTTCAAATGCTTAATGTGATATTTTGTGTTCCATAGTCTAAGTGTTAATAAACTAGTTTGATTAATCTTTCAGCAGAAGTACAGTACCTAATATCACTACAGTACATGTACTTTAATGGGCAAGTTGTATTCATACCTCATATCTATCAACTAGTTCCTGATGATGTTTCTTGAAAAATGACCAGGCAGCAGAACGACCTGGAGCAGTCATGGCAACACTAATAATGACAAATATTGTATCTTGATTCCTCACTTCATTCTGTAATACATTAGGTTTAATTAATACATTTGTTTAACTTTCACAAACACACTTTATACTTTAAAGCTTGAAACCTCAAATGCATTATCGAGTTTTAAATGTCAATGTAAAGTATGTTTGAATCCAATGCATTTTACATTAATAATACTCATCACATAGCCTAATTTATTTGATCCAAAACATTATTCAAGCCTCACCGACATGGCAAATTGGAGAACACGCTGAATTAGATTTGGGTCTCGAGTGGCTCCAAGTGATCTGGAAATACGGTCCTTCTCTTCATGCAAGTCGGCTTCACGGTACAGCTGCAAAGCAAGAGCCATGCATGTTATGAAAATCAAAATATGATGACAAAGTACACAGGTCAATTAAAAAAATGTAACCAAATTTCACATTTCTTTCCACATTGATGTACCTACTCTCATAGCAAACAGATGACTTCATTCACCTTGGGTCACCTATTTAGTAAGAACAGTGGTTCCCAACCATTTTCTAATACTCAAGACCCCAAGGAGAATGTAACCAAATGGTTGGGAACCACTGACCTAGAGAATTTTGATGATCCCAACATGAATGGCCTAGTTTCTGGAAAAAAAGGGGAGGGAAAGACTTTCCCTTTCCATGGTGTATGGTAGGCCTCACTCACTTAGTTTTCCCTAGAACATTACCCCACCAATCAGTTCACAACCAGGCACCCAATTACTGCAGGGTGGACAAGCCCAATAGGCTCAGGAATCTGTACATCAGTTGACTGACAGTCGAGAGGCGGGACCAAAGAGCCAGAGCTCACCCCCCTCAAGCACAATTAAGCGAGTACTCAAGACAATCCCCTCTGGCTAGGACTTGTACCCAGACTAAATTGCTAACGAGGTGTAGGGCGAGTGTGTTGCTAATGCACCACTCTCTCGCTTGATGGCTAGACCAGTGTTTTAGATAATTTTAACCCATACCAAGAACACAATATTTTCATGCCCAGGCAAAATTCTTCAATGTTAATGACAAAATAACATTATAGGTAGAAAAATCCATAATAGTTAACAGCTTCACCAGAGTACTTTACACAAATACACAAACATAAGACATAAGAAGGTCAACATAAGAACTGCCTTTAGAAACTCATGTAAGGAATCTTTCAGAACCCTGAACTTTCAGAACTTTCAGAACCGAGGGGAGCCGGTCGGCCGAGCGGACAGCACGCGGGACTTGTGATCCTGTGGTCCTGGGTTCGATCCCAGGCGCCGGCGAGAAACAATGGGCAGAGTTTCTTTCACCTATTCCCCTATTAACTAGCAGTAAAATAGGTACCTGGGTGTTAGTCAGCTGTCACGGGCTGCTTCCTGAGGGTGGAGGCCTGGTCGAGGACCGGGCCGCGGGGACACTAAAAAAGCCCCGAAATCATCTGGTGATTGAATATGGTGGGAGGAGAATGTGGGCGAGTGTGGTGTTGAGGGAGGGAGGGAGTGGCTGGCTGGCTGGTGTGTGGCGGTCACTCCTCGTTACTTTTTGACTCATAATAGCAACTTAGTGGTTTGTTATGGTGAACAAAACATGCAGATACTTATATATAACCTGTGTATATAGTGTAATAACTGACAAAGTATTTGTTCACTGTTTGATGAACATAATTGAATCAACCATATGCACACCATATTTTTGAGTACAGCGATGATTCACTCATTTTATTATATAAATATATCACACTACACACTATTGAATAATATTACAGCAAAAAAACTACGAAAAATCAGAGACATTGAAATAATTAGGTAATTATCTCTTTGTGGCAATTACGGCCTGACAGCTGGCGAGCAACAGACTGCCTGGGACGCACTCTGAGCCAGTGCCTGTTTTTTGCCTAGACTTCCCCGCCCTATAGCGGGCAATATATGCCACTTACGATTTTATTATTATTTTTCCCATGATAAGTGAACACAAATTAACAGGTTTAGAAGAAAAAATATATAACAAACATATATATAAGCTCCCATCTATACATATTGCGAACAAAAGTACATCCACGAGATATTTGGGAACGGCATACAGTACACTCAAAATACTTTCAGATCCTTTGGCGATTGCAGTGCTAAAAGTAGTGGTCCATCATTCAAGTAAAATAAAAAACATTACCAACATATTTGACTTACCTTAATCATCTGGTCATATGTTTTCTCGTCAGCTTGAGAGACGACTGTCTTGTAGACAGGCGAGCGGAGGTCGGCAGGAAGGGTTTTTGTGTTGGCCACATGGGCTGCCAGTCGCTTCTTGGCCTCTGCCACAACAGCCTCATCGCCATATAATCCCAGCTGGCCAAGAACTAATGAACGCAGCAGAGTTTGCAAGTGTGCTGTTGTAAAGATGAAGTACAGAAAATTTTGTATTCAAACCAGGTTCTCTGTAGAAGCAAGCTGCAGTATTAATAGATAATAAAAACAGATGGTCACAATCAACTACCGATATTAATTTATACAATGTTAAAGGAAAATTGCTTTTATTTTTATAACTGACAGTACTCCACAGTCAAGACACTAATACTAATGTATTACCAACTCTAAAATTAAAAACAAAACAAAAAACTAGTGTACACTGACAGCAAAAATCTGAATACACAGACTACAGTACAGCACCAACAAGCCACTTTGACACCATTAGCAATCTACTCTATAAAACACCATCTCATCATGCAACCTAAGCTCGGACACCTCCCCAGAAACAACCCACCTTACAAACTAATTTGTGAGTATAGGAATTCCAGCATATTCACTGCACAACTAGTGATTCATCGAAGGTCATAGCCAATAACAAACATGTGAAACTACCAACAATCACAGCTTGCTCATCAAAAGCACATGCAACTAAAGCAGCCAAATTTGAGATTTATAAAATACAAAATATATTTATATTTTGAATTAAAATTGTTCTAAAATGTACAGAGCATTTCCCCAAGTAATTCCTAACAATTATTTTTTATAGTTAGTATTTCATACTTTTGAAAAGAACACATTACTTTAACATAAACAGCTGACATTATGTAATACAGTGGAACCTCGGTTTTTGAATGCACATGTTTTTAAATTTTTGGGTTCTCGAGCTCAACTTCTTTGAAAAATTTGACTCTGTACTCATAGTTTGCCTTGGTGCTCAAGACACACATATGGGCTGACAGCACATGGCATGCTTCAGTTTACTGGGTCTCCCGCCAAGTGATGATTGCGCTTGAATTCTTTAAGAATTTTATTGTTTTTCTGCTTTTTTGATTTCTGAACATAAAAGTTCTTATTATATATCATGCCATGGGTTCCAAGAAAGTCAGTGATAAAGTTCAACCTAAGAAAATAGTTGTGAGGATGACAATAGAGGAAAAACAAGAGATTATTCATAGTGAAACAATTTAATGTCTCATTACAGACAAGTGCTAAAACGTAGGGAAAAACAAGTGTGTATAGACAGATTGTTAGTAAGAGAAGCAAGCAGTGAGCCACAACTAGGCCCTAGTGGTTTGCCTGCAAAACAAAAGAGAGTACCCCAGAAATGTCATCACTGCTTGATGTTATAATGGAAGGGGACTCCTCTTCCAAACGCTAACACTAACATCCAGGTAGGCAACATAAGAACAGCCTTTAGAAACTTGTGTAAGGAATCATTCAGAATTTTGTATACTACATATGTCAGACCAATCCTGGAGTATGCAGCTCCAGCATGGAGTCCATATCTAGTCAAGGATAAGACTAAACTGGAAAAGGTTCAAAGGTTTCCCCACCAGACTAGTACCCGAACTGAGAGGTATGAGCCACGAGGAGAGACTACGGGAATTAAACCTCATGTCACTGGAAGACAGAAGAGTTAAGAGGGGTAGACATGATCACCACATACAAGATTCTCAAAGGAACTGATAGGGTAGATAAAGACAGGCTATTCAACACAAGGGGCCACAGGTGGAAATTGAGTGCCCAAACGAGCCACAGAGATATTAGAAAGAACTTTTTAAGTGTCAGAGTAGTTGACAAATGGAATGCATTAGGAAGGGATGTGGTGGAGGCTGACTCCATACACAGTTTCAAGTGTAGATATGATAGAGCCCAATAGGCTCAGGAACCTGTACATCAGTTGATTGACAGTTGAGAGGCAAGACCAAAGAGCCAGAGCTCAACCCCCGCAAGCACAACTAGGCGAGTACTAGGTGAGTACATGTGAAGGACGATACAGTGGAACTGCTGTATTTATCAGTCCCTACATTTGTCAGATTCAATATCAGTCATGTTTTGATGACAAAAAAATACTGTACTTATATATTTGTCAACATTTTCCATATTCGTCACCCACCACCTGTTACAGGATCGTCACCCAGTTAGCCTTGTGCTGTCATCAAGTGTGCATCTCCTAATTTTTCTTGCAATTTTTTGTTTTCAATTCTTTGCAGTTATCTTTGTAAAAGGAAGTGACCATAACCCCAATAAAGTGTAGTTAAAAGGAAAGCTATGAAAACCACAATGCGTTGAAAAATTAACTTATTGCAAAGTTTCAGAGGGGAAAAAGTATTTTCATATTCATCAGGAGTGGATTAATGACCAATATAAAGGTTCCACTGTACAATATTGTTAATTGGAAATGCATTAGATATATCATCAGGTTAATAAATAAAAACTACACTCACTCTCCCCATGCTTTGTTTCCCAGCCGAGCTTCTGGCCAATTTTTGAGAAGAGCTGCCTGACAAAGGCTGCAAAGCTGGGGTGGAAGTCTGTGTGGGAAAGGAGCTGGTTAAGGTGTGCCACACAATTGTGCACTGCAGACCACACAGTGTAGTCAGTCTCGTCTTCAAAGGCTCGTAGCACCTTTAGAACCTCCACTGTGCTAGTGTGACCTGCCAGAACCTGAAGAACAACAACTACCTCTTACTGCCATGCATAACATTAAATGAATATTAAATATGTAGCTGCTGTAGGAAACTTACCAGAAGTTCTATAAACAATAATGATTAAAATATTAAACTAAATATTTAAATAAACATGTCTACTGTGAACAATAGTATCTTCCTACTAGATACAAGTTGTTACACGAGTGTGACCAAGGTACTACTGATTAAGCCGGATTTAGACCTAGGGACCTGGGGCACTTCAAATTCAGGGGAGGGCCCCCTCAACATAGAAATTAAATTACATGACTTTAGTTTTATTATTAAAAAAATAAATTTAAAATTTTTTTTTTTTATAAAGAAAGTCTGGGCAATTGGAAGTCTGGAAGCCTGGGTAATTGCCCCCTTTACCCTCTTATAAATCTGGCCCTGATGACTGAGCTAGCATATTACATGTGCTAAAAACAGGGTAGTATAAGAAATATATTATAACTGCAAAACGATGACTATCTCTGGATAATTATTACAATGCCATGAAACCAAGTGAAGAATTGTTTAAAAAAAAGTATGCATACTTGCGGCACTTGGATTATCTTTTAGTGCAACAAAAAATTCAGAGATCTGCCAATATGCTTTACTTTTGGAGGAAGAGCGATGTTTATCTTTAGGCATATCTGGAAAGTCATTACTCATTTCAGCGGTTTACTTATAACAAACATCTTGTGATTTTTGTGTACTCTGCTCCTTCTAAGGAAAGAGCAGGGTACACAAGAAAAATGGGCACACCCTTCTCAGCCTCGTCCATTCACAATTTTAAAAAACTCTAGTCTAAAGTATTTTCCTGGACAGACAAAACGCATGAGACTCGGCAACTCACATAACATAGGACGATGCTCATTACTCTGACAAAGCAAATATCGTGGTACTATCAAGCACTTTCTTGAAAATTCTGCAATTCTGATGGTGGTCAATAGTTAAAATTGCAGTACAATAAGAAAAAGAACAGATTGCCAGGCCACACTTCTCATCCCCCTCTTCCCTCCATGCTTTGTTTCCTCAGTTATGAATTAAATGTAAATAAGTAAGATGACCAAAATGTTTTAACCTCCCTGTTAATTATTTTAATGTTCACATGCAAGTAGTAGTTTAAAGAAAAAGGTATGGGAAAAACCCAACATTGTATGTAATGAAATGCCTCTTTTTGGTACAGCCCCAGTGACTTCCTGAGGGTCTTGGGGAGGGAATCCTGGGGAGGATTCTGACACTTTTTCTACTCCCTGAGCCCGGCCTGGGGCCAGGATCAAGCTGTGATAACTCTGCCCAAATGAGGCCTACATATCCACTACAACCCAGTTGGTCTGGCACTTCTTATAAGAACTTATCTAACAGATTCTTGGAGTCCACTTTTGTTACAGAAATATTTTTAATGCTTGCTGGAAGAGTATTGAACAGTCGTGGATCTCTTACGTTATTACAATGCTTTTTGATGGTACCTATGGCACCTCTACTCCTCTCTGGTTTTATTTTGTATTTCCCTCCATATCTTTTGCGGCAATATGTTGTTATTCTACTGTGCAAATTTGGGACATGGTCTGCCAGTATCTTTCATGTGTACATTACAGTGACACCTCGGCTTACGAATGCCCCTCTTTATAAACTTTTCGGGTTACGAGCCCAATTTCTTTGGAGAATTTGAATCAGGTTACGAACTTTGCCTCGGAAAACGAGTTTGTTGATACGCATATGGGCCAACCTAGAGCGTGGTGGCGTGGCAATCGCGCCTCAGTTTACCAGTGCCTGCCACCTAGTGACTATCGTGCCTGAATTCTTTGCAAAGATTTACATTTTTTTCAGGCGTTTTGGCTATCTGAACATAAAATTTGTTATTATATAACTTGCCCTGGGTCCCAAGAAAGCAGTGGTAAGGTTCAAGCCAAGAAAACACACATGAGAATGACCATAGAAGAAAAACAAGAGATCATTCGTAAACATGAAAATGGTACAGGGGTTGTTGAACTAGCTAGGCAGTGCAACAAATCTTCAGGGGAGGAGGAGGACGAGGTGGCAGTAGAGGATGTCCCTTTCTCATTAAGAAAATGTGCAGTTTGGAAAGAACTGCAAAGTTTTGCTGAAAAGAATCACCCAGATAAAGCTTTAACAGGCCATTGCATTGATCTTATTAATGACAATGTGATATCTCACTACAGATAACTGTTACATAGAAGGGAAAAAAATCTTCAATGGAACGATTTCTAGTGAGAAAATCAAGCAGCGAGCCACAAGCAGGTCCTAGTGGAATGCAGGCAAAACGTGTCAGTGTGTGTACCCCAGAGACGTCACCACTGCCTGATGTTATAATGTAAGGGGGACTCCCCTTCCAAACACTAACACCTCCTCCCCCCCCTCCTTCCTCACTGTCTTCCATATACCAACAGGAGTCATCAGTAAAGGTAAGTAATAACTTGTACATACTTTTGTACTGAAGATTTGGGTGAATTAGGTATAAAATTTACTTTGAAGTTAATTTTTTGGGGAGTCTGGAACAGATTAATTCATTTTCCATTATTTCTTGTGGGGAAATTCACTTCAGTTTATGAATTTTTGGGTTACAAGCCAGCTTCGGGAACGGATTAAATTTGTAAGCTGAGGTACCCTTGTATTTCGATACCTGTCGTCTTCTCTCCAGAGTACATTTTGAGAGCTTTGAGATGGTCCCAATAATTTAGGTGCCTTATCGTGTCTGTGTCCTGTACATGTTTTCTGTATTCCCGTCTATTTAAGAAGTCTCTCCTGCTCTAAAAATGAAAAAAAGTAATGAGCCTGTACTCAAGGCATGACAGCACAAGTGATCTAAATAGTATTAACATTGAATAAATCCACAAGGGCCATGATGAGGGTTCGAAGTTTCGTCCAGAATTCGCGCCGTAATCGAATGAGCCACAAGGTCAAAAGAATTGCAACTGGGATTGCAACTGCTCTCACACGGATCCCGCAGTCTCTCAGGGATCTACCATTATGCAGACTGCAGGATCTGTGCGAGAGCAGTAGCAATCCCAGTTGCAATTCTTTTGACCTTGTTGTGGCTCATTCAATTAAGGAGCGTCTGGGATCATCCTGGACGTAAGTTTGAACCTTCATCACGGCCCTTGTGGATTTATTCATTTGATATATCACGCTATTGTGATTTGTGCGTATAGTATTAACATTGCTGTAGGATCCCTCAATTAGAATGTTTTCATAAACCATCCTATCATTTTCCTGGCTGATGCTATATTTGCTTGGTTATGTTCACTAAATGTCAGGTCATCAGACATAATTCCTAAATGTAATATGTTGTTTTCTTTCTATGAGTAAGTCTATCTGTGTCTTAAACTTTGTATTTTGTTTAAATTTATTATTTCTGCCATACCAAAGAAAGTACCTGCATCTTATCACTTGTAATATTTTCCATTGCCCAATTGAAGACTTAATTAATATTGGCCTTTAGTTTTCAGTATCTTCCAGAGACAATTTTCATATCAACTGCAAAGGATGACACAAAGCCGTGGCTAATAATTTTGTCTATATGAAAAAGCAGTGGTTCCCCGGTCTATGGCAAGATGACATATTTTAAATGTAAAGTGTTCATGGGCCATTGCTCCCTGCATCTTTCTGAGGGGGCCAGGTTCTGGCTCATGGTCTCCGGTAGGCAATACAAGAACTCTGTGATTGATGATACTCAAAAAAGTATGGCACTTGATCAGCAAGATAACTTTAGGGAAGCGTGCAGGGCTTATCTAGAAATCAACGTTTCATTAAATTCGATGCTGGGTTTCTTCTACATGTCATTCTACAATTTAATTATATATACTATTCTTATTTTTGCAAGCATAAACACAAAGTGGGGAAAAAAATGTAAATTTTTATTCCATCTGTACTCTTCAAATTGCCATAACATGCTCAAATATAAAGACAACTCTCAAATATGAAGTTCAACACCCTTCTGCAGTTTTTATGTCTCTAATGGTCCAGTTTTTTAAAGGCACTGGTGGCCTAAGTATGGTAAAACAACCCTAGTACGAACTATGCAAGGATCACTGTATCTCAGGATAACTTTTACCTCCTTCCTGCTCAGCTGGGGAACTAGTTAATCAAAACGTTAACAACATTAATAACAAGTTCCCTCTTAGAAACTAAAATCTTAGATTACATTAATGTACTTACCATAGAGAAAAGATCGTCAAACACACCAAGCCGATCAAGAGGTGGAAGGCACTTTGTTTTCATTGCTGGGACGAGCTGAGTCAGCATCTCAGGAGTGTACCGAGTCCTATAATCAAAAGAAAATAGAAAAATCGGCCCCAAATACATAATTTGAACTCTGGAGAATGGTAATTTAAGAGTCAACAGGCAAATGTAGCTTATTCATGTTTTATCCTAAAATATCCTAACATTTTTAACATCCAAACGCTTTCCATGCTTTTAACTACATTAATGAATTAAATTCAAAGGTAACGTGTCAGATAGGATCTACATTTCCAGTTTTGCATTCTCTTCCATCGAATACTTTCCCCTTCAATGAGCAACTAGTCAAGATCACCTCTGCAGAAATCTTGACCAATAGGGTGTACACACAATGGGGAAAACTTATTTTATAATTATAGCGGAGCATAAAAAATCTTATTGTGGAGTTATCTAAAAAATATAAATTATTTACCATCTAAATTGCAAGTTTAACCAGAAATACAAGATATAACTACATATTTGGACCTATACATATGTTGTTCCGGACAATTTAACAAACAAGGTGCAACAGTTTCAAGCTCAATAAGCCACAATGTAGGACTGAGAACAGAAGATGCTTGATCACCCACAGGATTATAAACCCATGGAATCGCTTACCCGACGAAGCCGCAAATGATAATTTTTTCAAGTTGGATTTTCAAATTTAACAATTAAGGCAAATGGGAGACCTTTGACAAGCCGCCAGCTTCCTGTCTTCATTGAAGCCACTAGTATTATTGGCCCTCAGGTAAATATATTTAGCAAGCAAATTCAGCTTCCCAAATATGTACGTCTATATGGAATAATTAGCAGAATGAAGTATATTATTCTTATGTTGTTCAAACTCAAGACCTCAGATAGAGCAACTCAACAAAACAAGCAAATTTAGCAATGAGGAAAGTAGAGCAGGATCACAGAGTAACTTGCCCATATCCAGGTTAGATTTTCCTAGATGGTAAATTTGTTTTCCCAAAGGCTGATCAAACCAAAACATTACATAAAAGTAATAACTAGGACAAAACTGACAATCCTTAGCAGCCTAATTACTGGTGTGCAAGTATATAAAAAAAAAAAAAATTGAATGTAACAAAATGACATTTCAGTTCCAGGGGCTCCCCAGAGCTATACCGGCCAGATATGTATGTAATAGAACATGGCGGCATTAAATTCGATTGGAGTTCTAGCCTACCGGGGACCACGAGGGTTACACGAGGGAACAAACCCCTGTGCCGGAGAAGAGCATGAAGCTTCCCTACCCGACCCCCAGAGGCCAATGACAACAAGAAAAAGAGCCTTATCATCACAGTCCCAAACCAAAAGGGCCACCACAAACCAAGGCGAAAAGATGAAAGGCTGGAGATGAAACAACGCACAAGACAGCTTGCGAAATGGAGCGGAAGTAACACTCACCCCGAACACAAGCAAGAGCGGCTCTGCCAGTGCCGCATGATACGAGGCAACATCATGTGCCATAAGATGACGGTCCCAAAACAGTTAAGTGAGAAAAGACAAAAAATGTGACCTGAAACCAAAGACGACCTACTTAGGGACAAAAAGTGACGAAAAGACTGCCAAAAGAATTCATACTGTTGCCAAGACGAAACACGCAGGTGGGACACCATCTACGAAGCCAACTTATCACCATACAAGAGGTGATAAACCCGTGTCAGAAAGACCAGACGCGAAGACCGAAGGAGAAGATTGAACCAGCCACGTACCGGACTAGCCCGATCCGCTGAAAGGGGTGGAGCCACGGAAAAATCCCCGAGTTCAGACACTGAGCAAGCAGCACCTGAAATCAGGGCTGGGCCAGCCACCAAGGGGCCACCAGGACTATTCTTCCCTGGTAAGTCTAATGAGCCAGAACCCAAAGCAACAGCAAGGCAACTAGGCGAGTACAATTAGGCAAGTACATACTAGCTTAGCTAAATGAACAATAGGGTTCAGATCCTGAACCCGTTATGTGTATCTAACACTTTCTACTGCTCACAGGGTGCATAATATATTCCAATATTAAAACTTGTAAAATGAAAGAAAATATATACTCTACTGTATACTGTATTAAAATACTGTATACCTGTGCTGTATATATTTTTTCTGTATATTTTCCAGCTTTTTAGATATCTTTCATAAATCATACCAGCAATGTATATTATAGGAGTTTACCATTTTTGAAACTTTGCTAATTAGGCATGTTTTTGTTTTGTGGGCAAAGAGGATGAAAAGCTCAGTGGATGGTAGCAAAACACACAGGTTACCAATTCTGATTTTGTAAGGTGAAGTGACATTTACAGAAAGTGTAAAGGACAGTGAGAAATCATTCGCCATATAATTTCACATTTATTTTTTACATTTTATTATTAACCACTATGCTGCCCCAAACGAGAAAACTTGGTCAGTGGGAAATGTGCCAACAGAGAAACACCTTTCAAATATTTTGTACCCATTCAAAAACGCATGCGCAGTAGGTTGTGTACGAAATGGACTCTTGGGACCTCAAGTGTGAGGCAGCCATCTTGGAAAAAATTCCTAGAATGTCCTAGGGTTGCTGGCTGAGTTAGTACTGCATAAGCAACCATGGATGGCGCACGCGCCTCTGGCTCCCAAACACCTGTTCGACGCTGTGTTGAAAGATCGCTCTCTGTTGATCCTTTATCCTCCAAAGGATACCTGATCAACCAGGCTGTGACTCATACGTCAGGCTGCGAGCAGCCGCGTCCAACAGCCTGGTTGATCAGTCCGGCAACCAGGAGGCCTGGTCGACAACCGGGCCGCGGGGACGCTAAGCCCCGGAAGCACCTCAAGGTAACCTGTCGGTGAAATTCAGACCTTATTGTTTAAAGAACATAAGGGTCATGATATTTATGAAGTTAGGCGCAATAAGGACCTAACACGAAGGTTGGATGCAAGTGATACAACACCGATGAGGACAATACAGCAAGCGTATCCAGTTGTAGCTCTGAGCACCACCCTTGCCCACCCATGCCATCTCCAATTTTTATAGATGATACATAGAAGAATCGTTTTCTGGGTTCAGTGATGATGCATCTGATACTAGTAGCATAGATGAACAGTGTTAGCCGCTTCCATGGTAGTGTTTACCATATATATTTTCAAGAATAGCTGAATCTCTTCCAGAATACCTGAATCTTTTCCAGTGAGGACCTTTCAAAGAATTCTTTTCAAGACTACCTTACAAAATTATCTTTTCCTATAATCCTTTCAAGATTACCTTACGCTTCACAAGCTTGGCTACATACCACCTACAGGTACTAAAGTCAACGGTGTATGTTAGTGCGTTATTTGCAAGCACACAGAACGAAGAATCGGGAAGAGAAAATCTATCTGTATTTGGTGCAACGAGAGCGAAGTTGCGCTGTGTACCATGGACTACTACGTTGATTATCCCTCACTTCCGAAGTATTGAGTGTGTGTAATACAGTACTATGTTACTGTGTAAAGTGTGTGAAACTGTACATATTAAAATTTTAGTGAATTTTGAACAAGTAATATTGCGACAATAAACATTTATTTTGGACATATTACTGACATGTATCACAGTTCCATGAAACATTATGAGTGTTCTACTGTATACATATTGTAAATGACACAAACATGCATCATATATGATAAAAATAAGTATTTACATAGAACAAATAATTGAAATTATTTTTGTGGCAACACTCGACCGCCTCTGGGAGCTTCACGCACGGGCGACCAGGCCCCTTTTTCCATGTCCCCAGAGCGAAAGTAAGTGGAATTTTTTTTGTTTATATGTATGTGTTCAAGGAAGGGAATTTATCATTTTACAAAGATCAAAATATTTGTTGCGAACACCCGATTTTATGTGCACAGGGGGAATGTCACAATAAACTCCGTGCATCACAGTGGTTAAACATAAAATTGTATTTCTAATGCACATCATGCTGGCATTGCCACCCTGTTAAATCAGAAGTATATAAAATGCATTGACGTTAATTATATCAAGTCTCTTTTACTAAGAGGGAATAAATACCATTTAAAATTCAAGACTGTCTCAAGACAATCATCTTTTAATGCCCACATTTTTACCTTTAGCACTTCCCTCTACAAAGACAAGATTTACAAAACCTAACAAGGATACACATCTGCTTACCTATAATATCCCACAGTTCCTGGATTTAACTTGACCCAAGTATTTTCAGACACACCTTCCAGTACCACTTGGGTTGTCTTGCTTTCAAGCAACACTTTTTTTATCGTTTTTGCTGGATTTTTTTCTGTTGAAATGCTAATTGGAACCATCCACAAACTACCATCTCCTGCAACAAGTAGATTATTAAATAGATTAATAAAAATTAACATGATACTGTATAGGCCAATATATAAAAATATATACTGTTCTACCACAATGCTTACAAGTACATTTTCAGCTTCACTAAATCACAACTTTTGCAACCCTTGACACCATCAAGCCAAACATTTTTTGTTTGTGTATTTGTGTAAAAATTCACTAAAGTGTCACCCAGTCCCAGTGCCTCTGCATTCAGTTGTCCCTAAAAAAATTTTGCCACATCATCCTCTGTACTGCATAATAAGCATACTTGTCATGCAGCACTTAATTTTACAGTAACAGCATATACTGTGTGTGTATTTTGTCTTACAAATAATTAAACTGAAGATTTGAATGACAATTTCACTACCTTAACCCTAACACTGCATGCCAATATGCTATGCCATACACCTCACATGAAAAAACACTTAATTAGCACCCAAGAACCACAAGTATAACAGCTAAACCACGGCAGGGAGTTATGGCAGAGATTTAAAGTTAATTAGTTTTGGAAGATGGAGGACTGGGTTGTTTACCAGGGTAATGTGGTTACTAGTGATAGGGAGATATGCCACCCTGCAATTTCTCTTACCATTTAGTTCATTATTTCTTGCTTTCACACAAGGTGAAACATGTATATGCCCAGATGTGTGATAGCAGCACTATGCATTTCTGATTGGCACACTTTTTTTTTCCTTGCACACAAGGTATTGCACACACATGGTATTGCACACACATGGTATTGCACACACATGGATACTAAAGGAATTAGTAGAAGCTCTGTGTCTGCCACTATCCATGGTGTACAACAAATCACTGGTAACAGGTGAACTGCCAAAAATTTGGGAGACGGCCAATGTAGTCTAAATATACAAGAGGGGTGATAGGAAGCACTGGACTACAGGCCAGTGTCCGTAATTTGCATACCATGTAAAATGATGGAAAAGATTGTGCAAAAAATCTAGTGGAACATCTGGAGCGAAAGAACTTTAGTAACACATCAGTATGGGTTCAGGGGTGGCAAATCATGCCTCACAGGATTAATTTAATTCTATGATCAGGCAACACAAATCAGGCAAGATAGAGAGGGCTGGGCAGACTGTGTATTTTTGGATTGCCAGAAAGCCTTTGACACAGTACCACATAAGAGATTAGTGCACAAGCTGGAGATGCAGGCAGGAGTGAAAAGGAAGGTAATCCACTGAATAAAGGTGTACCTAAGCAACAGAAGACAGCGAGTCACTGTGAGGGGGGGGGGCCAGGTCTCTGAGTGACGAGGTGTCACCAGTGGACTACCACAGGAATCAGTCCTTGGACCTATACCGTTTTTTTTATATGTAAATGATCTCCTAGAGGGAATAGACTCGTTCCTCTCAATGTTTGCTGATGATGCAAAAATTATGAGGAGGATTATGGCAGAAAAAGATAGTATAGTAGAATACAAGATGACCTAGATAAACTGAAGGAATGATCCAACAAATGGCTACTAAAGTTCAACCCAAGTTGAACTTGGGTTGAATAAGGTGATGAAACGAGGCAGAAGAAATAGGAGGCCAGACATTGGATACCGAATGAGAGAGGAAGTCCTTCACGAAACGGACAGAAAAAATCATCTAGGAGCAGATGACGTCACAATAACGTGGCTGAGAAATGTTGACCAAACCAAGCTGCAGGTAAAGGATAATATTCAGAGGTTGAAAATGGGGGACAGATACACGGAAAATTAAATGGAAATACAGCACTGTATTTGAAACATTAAACGAAAAGTTCCAAAGTGTGTTTGTACAAGATGAGATCTTCAGGTAACCAGACACAATAAGAATTCCAGAGAATAACGTAGAGCACATAGAGGTGTGCTCTTTAAAAAAAAAAATATATATATATATATATATATATATATATATATATCCAGAGAATTTATTTCCTGCGCACTGGGGGGGGGGTGTCATATTTGGAGGCAACGCAGTTAAGGGGTTAATTACATTCAACTATTTCTTCTTCTTTTTTTTTTAACAAGGGTCAGGAATGAAATTAAGGCTCTTTGGATATTTCCAATATAGCAAATTGTCACCAGAGGTGTCGAGTGACATTCCCTAGAATCAGCAAAACTAATATTATGGAGCAGGATAAATTGTCATAAGGCAATTCAAGCACACCAGCCAATCACTTTAGAGCAATTGGAGCCGTTTAAGGCTGCCTCTAATAGTCCATGACTATTTAACCCTTGTGTTGCTAAGGGCTATTTGGTCATTGTCACCCACAGGAGCATAAAAAAAAAATCTTCTAAACCTGTTAATTTGGGTTCCCTGATCATGGAAAAAATAAAAAAATCGTAAGTGGCATATTTTGCCTGCTATAGGGCGGGGAAGTCTGGCAAAAAAAAAAAAAGAGAGGCACTGACTCGGCGTGCGTCCGAGGCAGTCTGCTCAGCCCCAGCTGTCAGGCAGGAGTAGCCACAAAGAGACAATTACCTAATTATTTCAATGTCTCCGATTGATGTTTCTTCGTTTTTTGCTGTAATATTATTCAATAGTGTGTAGTGTGATATATTTATATAATAATGTGTGAATTATCGCTGTACTCAAAATTATGGTGTGCATATTATTGATTCAATTATTGTGTTCATAAAGCAATAAACAAATACTTTGTCAGTTATAACACTATATACACAGGTTATATATATGCATCTGCATGTTTTGTTTACCATAACGAAACACTAAGTTGATATTGCAAGTCAAAAAGCAGCAAGGTGTGGCCACCACATCTGCCAATCAGCTACTCCCTGCCACTCCCTCAATGACTCCTCACTCGCCCACATCCTCCTCCCACCATACTGTTCTTGCTTTTATTCACTATATACAGACGTTATATATAAATATCTACATGTTCTGTTCACCATAACTGTTCATCTAAACTGGTATAGTGCCCAAAGAGCATAGTGGCCACCCCTACCCAGCATGATAAATCATGCAGATGTTGCCACCCCCATCACCAAAATGGCTTCTCCCCCACACTCCATTTGCTGTTATTACACTATATATACACGTTATATATATAAGTATCTACATTTGTCTTCACCATAACGAACCACTAAGTTGGTATGCTGAGTGGCAGTGGCAGCCCGCCACTGGCTGTCACTCGCTCCCTCCCTAACCTCACCTGACTCACCACCATTCTCTTCCCACCATACTTGCTTTTATTCACTATATACTTATGTTATATATAAGTATCTGCATGTTTTGTTCACCATAGCGAACAACTAAGCTGGTATAGTGAGTCCAGACAGTAAAAGGTGGTCACACAGTCAGCAGACAACGTTACCTCCCTCCCCACCAAGATTACTCTTCCTACTACAGTGCTAATTATCACAATCCTGCTATTATCAGAATCCTGGTCATTTTTATCACAGTCAGGTTTCTTCTGTAATGCTTTCATCACTAAATAATAGCATGTACATATATATTATGGCATTTTTAGGTGATGCTGTGGTCACAAGCTAAACAGCAGTGCTGTGAGCTCATGCTACGTGCACCAGCCTTGGTGGCTCACTCAGTACTGAGGACCTCACACCCGGGAATGTGGCCTAAGATTTTTTTTTAAATGGCGTCTGTTGACAAAGAGCCCTGATGAAGGCGAGGGGAACCCCGTGTATTCGCGGGCTGTTTAAATCTTGCGTAGTACTCCAACACGTTGTATGACGTGATGCACAGTTAAAGGTTAAAGGAAGTACAGGTATCATCTCGATCTAATATATAACTAATAAATTAAATTGCCATAAGTCATCACACTCCATTTCCCTACTTTAATGAAGTGAAGCAAGTACAGGAAGGATGGAAATGAAGGGGGGGTGGGCAAGGCACAATTGAGCTTTAATAACCTGATACTTTTACATGTAAATAGGGAGAAATTTAAGGAAGATGGGTCCCCTGGTCAATCCCCCAAACCATGAAAATGTATAGAATACCAGGCTGATTGCACCAGTGGTGATGCAACTGTTAAACCATCATTTCCAGCAAGTTTTGCCAAGTATGAAAATATCCTTTCTCCATGTTAGTTTGTAACTATCACAAAAATTGCATATCAATACTTTTGATTCAATATAATTACTGCAATATTAAGCTCAAACTACCTGAGGAGCCATCAGCTAGGAATCTCTGTTGTGTAAGAGTGAGTACTCTGTTGTCTCCATCCTGGTGTGATGCCACAGAAATCATAGGGAACCCAGTCTGTTTGGTCCATGTGCTCATCACGTCTCCCACTGGCTTACTCGATGCCTCACTCAGAGCTGCCCACAAGTCCTCCGTGTAAGTGTTTCCATACTGATGACGCGTTAGATATATATTCATTCCAGTTCTGAAATCCTGCAACAAAGTTATGACTATGTACAGTCGAGAAAAAGTATTCCTTTACCCCCCAGTTTCTTGGAAAGTGCAGAATCACATTTTTTGTTGTCATAGTATTGGGTTAGATTATGAATGAATAGGCGCTTTGTAACGACGAGTCATTGGTCAAAACACCACACACCGGTTTATATAATTCACACTGCTATCAAAAGGAAAATAGTGCAGAACAGTGAATAAATATTAACATATATAGATTAGTGAAAACAGGAGATGGCTCTACATTTTACATTTATGCTTAAGTTTATTCATCTTTTATGTAAACGAGGTATGGCATGTTAATTTTACATGTTGGCATTTGTCTAGTGACACATGTGTGTATTTGATTCCTGAGAACAACTATTATTAAATTAAATTACCTAGGTGCTGCATAACTATACATAATAGTACGTATAGTTGACCAAATAATGTGAGTGACACAGATACACACGTGTGTGTGTGTTTGTGTGTGTGTGTGTGTGTGTGTGTGTGTGTGTGTGTGTGTGTGTGTGTGTGTGTGTGTGTGTGTGTGTGTGTGTGAGAGTGATCTCTCTCCAGTGATGAGAGAACATTTGCATCAGTGACTCATGGCAAATTCCACTTGGCATCCCAACAACACAGATATGAACAGTAGTTTATATATAAAATTGCTAGGAGTGGTTATATATCGTGCAATGTATGGGAGTGGATTCATTTATATGACATAGGAGAACTTGCTGATATTCAGCAACACTTCAATGCTGACACATGAGATTTTGGAGGAAGTGATGGTGCATTCTGTACTCAAAGATGCTCTTCACTACCCTGAGCAAATAATATTCATGTAGGTGTTATATTGTTTATTTAATAAAGATTTACCACCAAACAGGCTAACAATCCTACCTTTCAATCAATATTGTTAGTCAGGTTTTGTCATTGTCCATTTATTTTACTGGGTTAGTTTTCTGTTAAACTTAACCTCAAAATGTCATTAAATATTTGCCCTGAATTGCTAATAGCTAATGTTAATTCGTTTTATGGATCATTTAACAGGATAATTGCTCCATCCATAATACTCGGATTGTTAGGCAATGGTTAGCTGAACAACTTAACATTGACCTTCCAGAGTGGCCTTAACAATGGCTGCAATATGAACCCCCATAGAGACTGCTGCATCTGTCTGTGAGTGTGTGTGTGTAACTACCTAAGTGTAGTTACAGGATGAGAGCTACGCTCGTGGTATCCCATCTTCTCAATACTCTACCGTATAACACTTTGAAACTACTGTACTGACGGTTTTAGCCACCACCTTCTCACTTAGTCTACCACTCTTTGCAAAAGAAAAACTTTCCAATTTGTTTTGGCACCTTTGTTTCCTTAGCTTGATTCTGTGTCCTTGTTTGTGAAGTTGTTGATTTCAAGAATTCCTCTGTCAATTTGGTTGATTTCTGTTAGTATTTTATAAGCAGTGATCAGATCACCTCTTTCTTCTATCTTCTAATTTTAGCATGTTTAACACCTCCAGTCTCTCCTCGTAACTCTTGTTTTTCAGTTCCGGAAGCCATTTTGTAGCGTATCGTTGCACCTTTTCCAGTTTATTCCTTTCAATAGCAGTGTGAATTATATAAACTGGTGTGTGGTGGTTTGACCAATGAAATTTAGTCATAACTTAATCCATTACTACAACAAACGCAGGGTTAACCATTTTGCACGTTCCACTGATTTGAGGGGTAAAGGAATACTTTTCCTCGACTGTAATGCCAGTTATGTTTAACATGAATTACGAAGAGAAATAAACATTTGTGAAATTAGTTTGGTTTCTACACAACTTTTTCTAAATTAAATTTCTTTAAAGAAAATCATCATTATTAAAAGAAGGCATAAAGCATAGATTTTTAAAGAAAAATTTACCATAAAACTACATTGCAAGAATATTCTACAAAAATTTACCTTATCTCCTAGGTAACAATGCAACATACGAATAACAGAGGCACCCTTAGAATAAGATATGTCATCAAAAATCTCATCAACTTCAGAGGGATGACCAACAGGTACTTCAATGGGATGTGAATTCTTGAGAGAGTCTAGTTCCAGTGCTCGAATGTATGCATTTGTGACAAACTGTGTCCAAATGTCATATTCTGGGAATAAATGATCCACACACAAGAACTCAACAAAGGTAGCATAGCCTTCATTAAGCCACAGATGAGTCCACCATTCCTGCAATAAAATCAAAATTAAGTATCAAAACTACACAAATGTGCTCTTAAAACCTACTTTACTTTACATGTGCAAGAGGTCTTTCAACATTAATACTTCTTTTAAACTAAAATTAGGCAAAATTTTTTTTGGCCAAGTTGTATATGTAGTCTCGGCCAAAATGATGAATATTATGGATTTAATAGTGTACACTGTAGTGGAACCTTGGTAATTTGAATCTCAAACTAAATTAAGATAGTCTTCACATGTGAAATAAATTCCACTGTTTTCTCAATAAAAATAATTAAACTGAAATCCATAAGTCATGGGGTTATTACACCGGCCAGAATTCAGGAATGAACAAGAAGCATTTTGTTATATCCCGAATCATCAAAAGATGTAACTTCTGCTTAAGATGCCAGAGGTACGAGTTCTCTATTAAAAGATTAGTATATATTCCTAATACAATTTCTTAAAAGTAGATTATATCAAACCAACATCAAAGCATTTCTAGTGTGTTTAAAGCCTAAATCATTTAGGAATTAATTAGAATTAACTTGAAAAACCACGAAGAATGCTCTCAGCTTAGAAAACTTATGATAATCCACATTAGTAGGCCAATATTCCTTTTTTTTAAGATAATAGCTTGTTATATTAAATCTGTTAACAACTTCATGCATCATAAATATACATCATTTATATACAGCAGTTATAGCACAAGAAAACATCGATTTAAATCATAAAAAGAAAAAGATTTTCTTTAAACCTGCCGGCAGCTCATTGGCTTGGAGTTTAAACAATGTCAAGGAACACAAGCTGCATGGACAGTCTCACCAAACAGTGCTGACTAAAGACACCCAGAAAGGTGATCTTTGTTTTGACAGTAATAATCTTTTAAAAACCTAAGTGCCATGTCTTACAATAACAAATAACATAATGGCATTACACAGACCTGCATATTTACACTGGTTTAGGGTTCTATAAGGCCCATCATCACAACGAAGCCTGTACTCACCTAGTTGTGCTTGTGAGGGTTGAACTTTGTCTCTTTGGTCCCGCCTCTCAACCGTCAATCAACTGGTGTACAGATTCCCGAGCCTACTGGGCTCTATCATACCTACATTTGAAACTGTGTATGGAATCAGCTTCCACCACATCACTTCCTAGTGCATTCCATTTATTAACTACTCTGACACTGAAAAAATTCTTTCTAACATCTCTGTGGCTCATATGGGTACCAAGTTTCCACCTGTGTCCCCTTGTTCGTGTTCCACCCGTGCTGAAGAGTTTGTCTTTGTCCACCCTGTCAATTCCCCTGAGAATTCCCCCGTGTTCTAGCACTGCTGTCTAACCGTTGATGCAACACTGTCGTGTCTAAATTCTTCCAGACTAGTATCTTTCAGGCTGCCATCAATTTGACTACAAGCCTCAAATGATGCATTTAGGTTGTTAGAAATATATTACATGATCACTTGTGTCTTTTACACCTGCTAGTGATGAACTGTGATCATTTAATTAGTAGAGGAAAAATCATTATGACAATCTAACACTGTTTCAAGAGAGCTGGCCAGCTCTCAAAAATGATCAGAGGTTCAGTGGACATCAGAGCTGATAAATTTTAGTCAAACTCCTTATTGTGTTTATGGCCAAGTAATAATTTATTATGCCAGATATAACAATGTGTGTCATATTATCATTTATATTGAATTGGAAGTAATAACCGAATTAACTATTATAAGCGATTTAAATTATACATCAAGTAAATTATACATCACAATTTTTCATGATTTAATAGGTAGCTTTTAAATCTAGGTAGAATTTTTTGTACTTTGTCTCTTAATATCAATGTTGGGTATCCAGTCTTTGGTGGTCTTGCAACATTTTGAATAATGGGACATATTAATTTACCGAACCTTATACTGTAGTAATTTTTTGGTTATACTACAGTATTTAATTCTTGGTACGGATGATAGATTATACTTTTTGAAAAATTACCACAGTTTTCCCTCAAACTGAATATTACCCAGATGTGTAGACTAAATTTTTCCTTAGCATATGCTGAGGTGAGGGTACAGGCAAAAATCTTGGCAAGTGGAAGCCATTGGTAACAATAAGCCATAACAGTCAGCCAGAGGTAATAGAAGACAACATATGAAATGGCAGAGAGGAAACATTCAACCCCAAACATCAACAGCAGCAGCTCCACCAAGGTCAAACGATAATAGGCAACAGTATTAGGAATATAAAAGCAAATAAACAAAACAAGACCAAGGACAAAACCAGTGGAAAGGACACAGACAATAAAACAGGCAAAAGGGGCACCAAGAAATTTCATACTATCACTGCAAGGGTGGGAACAGGTGGGAACCAACATCTCTGCCATCTATGCACCATACAATTGGTGATAGACTTTCGTACGAAAGTTCAGTTGCATTGATCAGCAGAATACATCGAACCAGCAAGGTACATCACTGCTGTAAAAGGCAAAGCCATGGAAAAACACCCAGATTTGGACACTGTGCCAGAAACTAAGGGTAAGCCGGCTACCAGGAAACCAAAATGATCACCTTGCTAAGTTTCCAACAGGAACAACACTCCAAGCAACAATTAAACCCAGGAGGAGGGGTAGAGGAACCCCCAAATTGACCAGTCCAGCCAAAAGGCATCTAGTAAAAGCCTCACAATTGGGAAACTGGGCCACATAAGTGTTAAGCCACTGGTTCCACACCTACACAAAGAGGTCCACCTCAGAGCAACCAAACATCTTGCAGAGCCAACAGAAGGACTTGTTATCAAAGGTCCACTCAATGGAAACTAGGCGGAAGTGAAAGTGTCCATGAGAACATTGAACACATCCTGTACATGAACCACACAGAGAACCAAACCCCAGGAATCCAAAAGCTGAACTATATGCAGTCAAGCTCTAAAGGGTAAAAGACCAAAGTGACCCCATTATCCTCCCCCATGGTTCAGCAAATAAACCACCATGGAACAGTCTGAATGGAGCAGAATTACAGAGCCTGGTGGAAGACAAACCCTCCATAGACAAATGCTATAAACTTGCACACTGTTCTGTGTGTCCAAAGAAAAAGAAGGCTTGGTGAGCACTGGTCACAAAATCCCAATTTAGAGCTAAGTCATCCATGATTACGTGATCACAATGAGAAACCAGGGAGGAAGGCCGGTTTCTCTCCCTTCTTCCCGGTTCTCGGATGCGGGTCCTCTCTGGTCGTCCTCAGGGTTATTCAGTCTAGCCAGCTTGCGGTCTATCCCCGTGCCATGATGTTCGTACGTTTGCTGCGCTTGATGCTGTCTTTAGTAACATGTCCTGGGCTGATATTCGGGCACAGGGTTTTCGGCGGTCGACCAGGGTCCTGGCTGCATGCTACCTTGTTAATGTTCCGGGGCCTAGTCAGGCCAGTGTCGCTTTGGGTTAGCTGTTGCAACCTGTTGTCTCGATGTCGAGCACCAACCGCCTACTGGGTGGGTCCCTTTCCTTTTTCGTCTTTGGTGAGTGAAGTAGCTCCGGGAAGCCATTGGGGCTCCCCCCCAGAAAACCAGCATTTAACCCTTAAACTGCACAACACGTCATATGACATGTTGAGTAACTTACCCAAAAGTGCGCATCACGTCACATGACGTGTTGGAGTACTACGCAAGATTTAAACGGCCCGCGGAAACACGGGGTTCACCTCACCTTCAACTAGGCTCTTGTAAAAAAAGACGCCATTTTAAACAAAAATCGTGGGTCACATTCCTGGGTGTGAGGACCTCAGTACTTAAGTGAGCCACCAAGGCTGATGCACGCAGCACAAGCTCACAGCACTGCTGTTCAGCTTGTGACCACAGCATCACCTAAAAAACCATAATATATATGTACATGCTATTATTTAGCAATGATAGTATTACAGAAGATCCCTGACTGATAAAAATGACCAGGATTCTGATAATAGCAGGATTGTTGTGATAATTAGTGTTGTAGTGGGAGGAGTGATCTTGGTGGGGAGGGAGGGAGGGAGGTAGCGTTGTCTGCTGACTGTATGACCACCTTTTACTGTCTGGACTCACTATACCAGCTTAGTTGTTCGCTATAAGCTGTAGCAAGCCATTTTGTTAATATTTTAAATGACAATGTGATTACTCCCTACAAACAATTGTTAAAACAGGAAAAAACATGTGTCTTTAGACAGATTCTTAGCGAGACAAAAAAATCCAGTGAGCCACAACCAGGTCCTAGTGGTATACCTATAAAACAGAGCGAGCACCCCAGAAATGTCATCACTGCCTGATTTTATAATGGAAGGGGACTCCTCTTCCAAATACTAACACCTCTCCTCCTTCCCCCATCCTCACTGTCTTCCATACGCCAACAAGAGTCCTCAGTACAGGTAAAGCGCAGTTTAAAGTTCCTTTTTTTTGTTTTTTCAGTTCATATTAATACCTTATTATTTTGTGTATGAAAAAATGCAAGTAGTATTCTGGGTAAAATGCATTTTTAAGTTAATATTTTTGGAGCGTGTGGAACAGATTAATTCAATTTACACTATTTCTTGTGGGAAAATTCGATTCTGTGCACATATTTGGATTACATTGCAGTTTTGGAACATTAAATTCGTACACAGTTTCCTTTATGCAGTACTTACATTTTTATACTGTACTGTAGTACATATACCTTGGTAGTTCCATTGTGAAATAAATGTTAATCTTTGATAAACACAAAGGCTAATTCAAGTACATTTTACCAAGTGACAAAACTACAAAAGGTAAAAGGTTATATTTTAAAGACATAGGAGCAAGTTCAGAATGAAACAAAACGAGTTATGACTAGTCACTGAAAAAAATCAATGAAACCAGCAGAGTATAGTCCAGCATTCGGATCACTAATTTCAATACAGAGTAATAAATTTCCCAAATAAATTTCCAATCATACACTCACCATTGTCACAAGGTTACCAAACCACTGATGAGCAAGTTCATGACCAACAACCAGTGCAATCCACTGGCGTTGGCTGGCACTGGTGTTGTCCGGGTCTACCAGTAGGCAAGTTTCTCTATATGTCACCAAACCCCAGTTCTCCATAGCACCTACAAAGAAAAAGTTGCAAGTTAGTTTGGACCAGAACGAATGACTAGAAAAATTTAACACTTTCCTTATCTCGTGACACATAATGCGTTGCCAACTTTTCTGCTGAGTCCTATCTTGTGACATCATTTGCGTCCAACAATAAAATATTTGTATAAAATTAAAATTTTATCCGATCGACTTTGGGATAGTTTCAAAATGAGCGCTTTTAAATTGCGCACAATTTAATACCAAAATGAAAGATGCAACATGAAACTTGATGTCAGAACACTTTAAAGATTATAAATACATTGTTGGCAAAATTTTAAAATATTTGTTAAAATTCTATTTATTATGCTATTATTATGGGACTAGTTTTAAAATGCGCGCCTTTTAATTGCGAACAATTTCATACCAAAATGAAAGATGTAACATGAAAATGTATGTCAGAACACTGGAAAGATATAAATAATTTTGTGATGATGAGCGTCCAAACAAAATATTTGGTAAAATTCAAGTTATTGCTCTATTATTGTGGGAATAGTTTCAAAAAACGTGCCTGCCTTTATATTGCGAACAATTTGATACCAAAATGAAAGATGCAAGATGAAAATTGATGTCAAACTGAACGAGTATAGACATTAGGCCGCTGTGTGCAAATTGGTGTTCGTTCACGGGTAACTTTGGGCTTTGCTCTGGGTAGTCACGCCGGGCTTTTGGACATTATATGCATGTACACCTGCACGGAATTTAATTGCAAACACAGATACCAAAACGAATGACGTAGCACGAGAATTAGGGTGAGAAAACTGAAACGAGTATACACATTTTACTGATTTTGTGCACTCACGGGTAACTTTTGCCGTCTTTAGGCTTTGCTGTGGGAAGTCACGCCAGGGTTTTGGACATTATATGCATATACACCTATAGGGAATTCTATTGAGAACACAATGGTACCAAAATAAACAACGTAGCATGAGAATTAAGGTGAGAAAACAAACGAGTATACACATTTCGGTGTCGCCGAGCGCTGGCCCGCACGCTCGCCCGCATGCTCGCCCGCACGCTCGCCCGCACGCTCGCCCGCACGCTCGCCCGCACGCTCGCCCGCACGCTCGCCCGCACGCTGGGAGAGTGACCTCTAAGTTTGCAGCACGCATGCCGGGATAGCAAAAGTGTTAAGATGTGCAAAGTTGCTAATCGATGTTAAAATGATAACAAATTTAGTGGTCCACACTTTAAAAGCAAATTGCAGTGATGAGGATGGCAAACTTTGTCAAGAAAACCTTTCAAAAGAAGGCAGAGAAAAGCCGATAATGAACCTTGATGAAGCAAAATGTCTAAATGTTAATAGAAATGAAGAAAAAAAAATTCTACAGTGTTTGGGACTGGAAAGCTAGTGAAATGGTACATGAAAACAAACAAAATCATTAAGAGAAATAGGGAATAAAAGTGAAAGGGAACATGTTCGTGAAATTTGTATATACTGTACTGTACCAACATGATGAAGTGAGAAAAAATATTGGATCCAAGAGATATGGTCATATTCCATGACTGCTGCATATTCCAAAATTGAAATATGCAGCAGTTGTATTGTGCCCAGATCTCAAGAAGCACACAAGGAAACTGGAAAAGGTGCAATAACATGCTACAAAATGGCTTCTGGAACTGAGAAACATGAGGACTAAACCACATACTAGAAGATCAGGACACCACAATGTTTCAGTCTGCCCTGGATCATCATCAAGCCCAGTCCTCGACCAGGCCTCCTTTTTGTTACACACCTCGGGAAGCAGAACCGTAGCAGCTGTCTCACTCTCAGGTACCTATTTACTGCTAAGAAACACAGGGGCATCAGGGTGAAAGAAACTCTGCCCATTTGTTTCCACCTCCACCGGGGATCGAACCCGGAACCTCAGACTACGAATCCGAAGCACTATCCACTCGGATGTCTGGCCCTGTCAGGTATACTTAACCCTTAAGCTGCTAAGGGGTCCTGAGGAGATTTACACCCCTGTGTGCAAGAAAAATTTTTTTTTTTTAAATTATTTCGTCTTCTAAAAATCTAAAAATGTTAATTTTGTGTTCCCTGAACACAAAGTAGGAGACATATTTTGGCCGCAATAGGCCGAGGAAGACTGGCAAAATGTGGGCGTTGCCAGAGTGGTCGTCAGTGGCGGTCAGCGTCACCCAAGCTGACAGGTGGGAGTTGCCACAAAGATATTACCTAATTATTGCAATGTCTCTGATTTTTTCTTATTTTTTTTTGCAGTAATATTATTGAATAGTGTGTAGTGTGATAGATTTATATAATAAAAGGGGTGAATCATCGCTATACTCAAAAGTATGGTGTGCATATTAGTGATTCAATTATTATGTTCATAAAACAGTCTCCGTGGTGTAGTGGTAAGACACTCGCCTGGCGTTCCGCGAGCGCTGTGTCATGGGTTCGTATCCTGGCCGGGAAGGATTTACTGGGCGCAATTCCTTAACTGTAGCCTCTGTTTAACGCAACAGTAAAATGTGTACTTGGATGAAAAAACGATTCTTCGCGGCAGGGGATCGTATTCCAGGGACCTGCCCGAAACGCTATGCGTACTAGTGGCTGTACAAGAATGTAACAACTCTTGTATATATCTCAAAAAAAAAAAAAGTTTTACTGTTATTACACTCTATACACAGGTTATATATAAGTATCTGCATGTTTTGTTCACCATAACGAACCACTAAGATGGTATTATGAGTCGAAAAGCAATGAGTGACTGCCACACACCAGCCATCCACTCGGTGCCACTTCCTCCACAACGCCTCACTCGCCCACTTTCTCCTCCCACCATCCTGTTTTTTTTTTTTTTTTTTTTTATTCACTATATACAGACGTTATATATAAGTATCTATATGTTTTGTTCACCACAACTGTACAACTAAGCTGATATAGTTAGTTCAGGCACTAAGAAATGTCGCTACACACAGTCAGCTGGTGGCTGCCTCCCTCACTCATTCAAGGTCACACCCACTAAAATTTCTCCCCCAACAATACTGTTTACAGTGTTATTACACTATATACACACATTATATATAAGTATCTACATTTGTGTTCACCATAGAGAACCACTGAGCTGGTATGGTGAATGCAGACAATAACAGGTGGCCACACAGCCAGTAAATGATGCTATCTCCCTCCGTCCCTCAGCATTACTCCTCTCACAGCGTTAATTATCACAACAATCCTGCTGTTATCATAATCCTGGTCAGTTCTATCACAGTCAGGGGTCATCTGTAATACTGTCATCACTAAATAATAGCAGCTACATAATTATTGAGACTTTTTAGGCAATGCTGTGGTCACAAGCTGAACAGCAATGCTGTTAGCTCATGCTGTGTGCGCCAGCCTTGGTTGCTCCGACAGTACTGTGGCTCTCGCACTGGAGAATATTGCCCACGATTTTTTTTAAACATGGCATACGTTTACAAGAGCCCCGAGGAAGCTAATGTGAACTCCGTGAAGCCACGGGCCATTTGAATCGTGCCTGGCACCCTATGGCGTATATATACTCCATGCGCACTGTGGGACATGTTACTCATGGCATATATATATGCCATGCGCAGTTTAAGGGTTAAAAATCTACCAATTTCAGTAATCATGAATTTAAACAGTTTTTCTCTAAACACTTTCTACAGTTGCATACAAGACCCTTCCCTATCCCATGCAATGCATCTTTCAAAGAACCATTCAGTTCTTTCCCAAAGCAAAAATCCACTGCATCAGTTTTTATGAACAGAGGCAGGACGACGACACAGTGAACACTTCAAATTTCCCTTCAGGATCATATAAAGCACGAGGGATGCAGAAGAAAATCACAATCTAGCCCATATGTCAGATTCTCCAACAGAACTGGAAGAAAATGCATGAAGGAAAGAGAAGATAAGAGGAGAGTCCAGGAGCACTAAAATGATTCTCCTCAGAAAGTCACTTTTCATACTGACAAATGTATTTGAGCTACACTAATATTTGGTTGTTTCCCTAGGCAACATTGCCCAACCACTTTAACTGGATGGCAGAGTGATGTAGTTTCTTGCATCTCAGCATTCAATTCCCGACCATCTAAGTGGTTGGGCACCATTCCTTCCCCCCATCCCATCCCACATCCTTATCCTGATCCCTTTCAGCTATATAGTTGTGGTGGCTTGGTGCATTCTCCTGATAGTTCCCTTTCCCTAGGCAAGCCACCAAAACGGAACTAAAACCCAGCAGTTAGAGAGAGGTAACAAACTACAGTACCGATAAATGATACTAGAGAAGCTAGGCTGGAACGTGATTTTCTCCAATGCCTCATCGCTTCATATGATTCTACACGGACAATTTGAAAGTTTCATGTAGTGTCAGCGATTCTTGTCAATGAGAAGATTTTTACCAAGGGAATAACCAATTAAAAATGTAAGTACAATATGTTTTTAGTGAAAAATGCACTACACATTTTGTTACAACCACTAGTTTCATGTTGGCTGCACTCTACAAAGTGTTAGAGAGATCAACAGGGTGCTTGTGCAAAGGCCAACCTTAGGAAAGAACACTAAAAAATCTTTACACGTGACTAGCAGACTACGTCTTCAAAGGGAACAATGATCTATACAGTTAGGGTGTCACTGGATCTTTCCTTCTGATTCAAGCTCTAGAAGGGATAAAGTTGGCAGTGGATTCATCATCAAGATAGTCGCTGATGATAGTCACTGATCCCATGGAGCTGCACAAGTAATTATAGAGCTTAATTCACAAATTGAATGTAAAATACTAGATGTTACTGTAATTGGTTTACACTACCTATGTAAATTTTAAACAAATGGAACTGACTATATATGGAACAAAACAAGGTTCAATGGACTAACTTAACTGGTTCATAAAGAACTTCATCTGGTCCACAACTGGATGATGACAATCTGCTTAACAGGTTGAGCAACAGAAAATACTGTCTGACAACACTCAAGTCAGGGTAACATTTTGGATCCTAACAATAGTAATTTTAGAATATTCAATGTGAAACTAACAAAAACAAAACTTTACAAGAAAATGAACAAATCCACAAAGGCCATGATGAGGGTTCGAACTTACGTCCAGGATGATCCCAGACGCACCTTAGTTGAGTGCTTCGCGACATTGTTAATAGAATTGCAACCGGGAGTGCAACTGCTCTCACATGGATCACTCAGCCTCTGACACAAACTGGGGTTTGACACAATTCCTCCATGCACCCAGGCTCTGTCAACAAGTTGTTCTACCTCTTTGCCCAGTTGCAATTCTTTTAACCAGTAGGCCATAAGTTAGGTTGCAGACACATGAAGTGTTGGCAGTAGTCCTTGAGCACCAGTACATTAATGCCTGAGAGCCACCAAGGGTGCTACACCCCAGACAGTACAATTTAAATAAAGAATATTGTTAAATTTGTTTCAATCTTGGCACCACATTCTGGTCCAGCAAATAGAAAGACTGGCACCACAAAGTCCTCCATCATTGTTGTTTCATTACAACTGATCGCAATACCCTCACGACTAAAGTGGATACCAAAGTGGTTGCATCCAGTCTCTTAAGTACATAAGTGCCCTAAATTTACGTTTTCCTTAGTCAAGTGAAAATTGTGAATAGAAACTGCCGAGCAGTTACAGTCAATCTACAACCATTTAAAAAATGTCTGGAAGCAGCATGATACTGGCTAGTAATTTGAAACACAAAGAGCAGACTACTGGACCTGACAGCTGAGCGGACAGTGCTCTGGACTCATAATCCTAGGGTCTGGGTTTGATCCCTGATGATGGCAGAAACAAAATGGGCAGAGTTTCTTTCACCCTAATGCTCCTGTTACCTAGCAGTAAATAGGTACCTGGGAGTTAGACAGCTGTTATGGGCTACTTCCTGGGGGGGGGGGGGGGGAGAGGTATTCACCTAGTTGTGCTTCCAGGGGTTGAACTCTGGCTCTTTGGTCCCGCCTCTCAACTGTCAATCAACTGATGTACAGATTACTGAGCCTACTGGGCACTCTATCATATCTACATTTGAAACTGTGTATGGAGTCAGCCTCCACCACATCACTGTTTAATGCATTCCAGCTGTTAACTACTGACACTGAAAACTGTTCTTTCTAACATCCCTGTGGCTCATTTGGGTACTCAGTCTCCACCTGTCCCCCCCCCCCTTGATCGTATACCACCCATGTTAAACAATTTATCCTTATCTACCCTGTCAATTCCTCTAAGAATTTTGTAGGTGATCATGTCTCTCCATACTCTTCTGTCTTTGTGTCGTGATGTGCATTTCATGCAGCCTTTCCTCGTAACTCATGCCTCTTAGTTCTGAGACTAGTCTAGTGGCATACCTCTGAACTTTTTCCAGCTTCGTCTTGTGCTTGACAAGGTATGGGCTCCATGCTGGGGCCGCATACTCCAGGATTGGTCTTGCATATATGGTATATAAGATTCTGAATGATTCCTTACACAAGTTTCTGAAAGCTGTTTTGATGCATGTTATCTTGATGATTTCGGGGCTTTTTTTTTAGTGTTCCCCGCGGCCCAGTCCTCGACCAGGCCTCCACCCCCAGGAAGCAGCCCGTGACAGCTGACTAACACCCAGGTACCTATTTTACTGCTAGGTAACAGGGGCATAGGGTGAAAGAAACTCTGCCCATTGTTTCTTGCCGGCGCCTGGGATCGAACCCAGGACCACAGAATCACGAAGTCCAGCGTGCTAAATCCGCTCGGTCGACCGGCTCATGTAACCCAGCAAGCCAGCCAGCAAGCCAGCCAGCCAGCTTGCCAGCCTGCCAGCCAGCAAGCATAGCAGCCAGCCAGCCAGCCAGCCAGCCAGCTTACTAGCATGCCAACCCGCCAGCATGCGTGCGTGTGGAAAAAAAATATTAACAGTCGAGAGGCGGGCCAAAAGAGCAGAGCAGAGATCAACCCACACAAGCACAACTAGGTGAATACACAAGTTTAATTATTTTTTCTAGCACTACCACATTCTGGTCTAGCAAATCTAGTCTATTAGAATTTTCCCATTATTTTCACTTCAACCAATGCCTTTTGGCTCATTCAATCTTGCACTGAATTGTATTTTGGAGTATAGAAATGATGTCTGTCTATTCACTATCATTCACATAAAATAACACCACAAACTTACCAACAGAAAAATCTGCAATGGCAATGAGGTCCATCTTTGGCAACGGATAAGCAATACTGAAGTACTCTTTGTAGTATGGAAGAACCTTTGTAGCAACCTCTAATGCAAACTTCCCTTGCTCTTGCTTACCAACTGGAGTATATACACGCACCTAAAAAAGGACATTGGGTATATTAAACCTTGATATCTAGGACAATTTGTATTTCAAAGTTTTAATGAACACAGTACAGTGGTACGTCGGTTTAAGAGTTTAATCCGTTCCTGGAAACAGCTCGTATTCCGAAAACTCGTAATCCGAAGCTAATTTCCCATTAAGAAATAATGGGAAATGAATTAATCCGTTCCTGACTACCCAAAAACCTCCCTTCAAATTAAATTTTATACCTAATTCATCTAAATAAACCTACAAAACTATGTTCAAGTTATTACTTACCCATTGTTGATGACTACTGTTGGCGTATGGAAGATGGTGAGGAGGGAGGGGGGGGGGGGAGAGGCGTTACTGTTTGGAAGGGGAGTCCCCTTCCATTATAACATCAGGCAGTGAAGATTTCACTGGTGTGCACACTCTGGCACATTTTGCCTGTATACCACTAGGACTTGCTTGTCTTACTAAGAATCTGTCTAAAGACACTTGTTTTTCCCTACATTTTAACACTTGTCTGTAGTAAGACATCACATTGTCATTTAAAAGGTCAATGCAACGGCCTGCTACAGCTTTATCTGGGTGAGTTTTTTCAACAAAACTTTGCAGTTCTTCCCATACTTCACACATTTTCTTAATCAAGAAGGGACATCCTCTACTGCCTCTACTCACAGCTATTTTCTTAGGTTGAACCTTACCAATGGCTTTCTTGAGACCCATGGCAAGATATATAATAACTTTTATGCTCAAATGGCCAAAAAAATGACAAAAAACTGTAAATCCCTGTGAAGAATTCAAGTGGGATAGTCACTGGGCGCGAGATACTGGTAAACTGAGGCGCGATCGCCGTGCCACCATGCGCTAGTCGGCCTGTACGTGTATCAACAAACTTGTGTTCCTAGGCAAATTTTCCGAGCAAATCCTGCTCGTAC
Organism: Procambarus clarkii; assembly: GCF_040958095.1. Lineage (NCBI taxonomy): Eukaryota > Metazoa > Arthropoda > Malacostraca > Decapoda > Cambaridae > Procambarus > Procambarus clarkii. Next base: position 23,295,528 of record NC_091208.1, on the reverse strand, counting down.
AATATTCTGAAAAACTCGTATACAGGGACACTTGTATTCCGAGGTACCACTGTATCTACTAAAATTATTTGCAATGTTTGTGTCAAAATGCAAAACATCAAATAGATACAAAATCAAATTCCAGTACTGTACGGTATTTATATTTGCCAATTCAGTTTTGATGAGTTTTAATTTTTTGTTTAGAAATTTGATATAAATATTTTAACATTGCAGAATAAACCTGAAACTGATGTATACAATAAATACACCATGCTTAACACCAACATACAGATGATGTTTTTTTGGTCATGTGCAGTCTTTTTGTCAGCATTTTTAAAACTGAAGTATCTAAAATTGCTATATTCAAATCAGATGAAAAAGATACAACAATTTCTATTTATAATGGTGAAGGGAAATATACATCATCCATTACTTGCTCTGCATGTCAATCTGTGCTTCACTATCATAATTAAAGCAACACTTGCAATCTGGGATTTGCTTGCACAGACCCTTTCCCCTCCACCTCCCATTCCAAAAGTGAGAATCTAGAAAGCTGGTAGATCATTGCACACTTCCCACCAATTGTTTAATAATCCATCACTGCTGGGTGAAAAGAGGTGCACAGTTAAGGATTGGTGCCTAGTCATTCCTCCTCAGCCAAGATACAAAACTAGGCCAAATCGCTCAAGAAGCACAGGGCAAGAGTGTTACCAATGTGCCGTGGGGACCGCAATTATTGTACGTCATTATATTTACACATGTAAATATTTGCAAATGATGATTATGGTAATAACATAGCAAACAGTTTTGTCTGGAGTAACAAGCTAGCCAGTCTTTTAATACCAATATTTATTAAAAAAGTCTACAGCTGGGTTCCCTCCCAACTTTCTAAAATATATGTAGTACAATAAATTGACTCTTCCCCTCCCTGCAACAAAAAAAAAAAAAAATTGGTAGATTGCATGAAACATTGGGAAAAAAAAGTAAATAAATAAATTCCATGAATTTTCACAATGGATTGTACAGTATCTAAAGTCTTTAATGACTCTTTCAATCTATCCTTTTCCTCCATGATGGGGTTTTATAAAATACCCCAAACTTGCATTCCCAAATATCTTTACAGACCAAAGAAATCCCCACCCCACAAACACATGGGAAGTAACACTTACAGCACAATAAAATACAGTCTCTCCAATATAAACAATATTATACAGTACTATAATAGTGTAGAGTACTTTCAGGTGCGGCCCCATTCACCCCACGTCCTGTTAACCTTCATCAGCTTGACGCACACATGACCTGAATACTTAATTAAATTCATGTTTACATAAAAGTTCAGAGTATACACATATGGCATCATTTGAACACATTAATAAAAAAAATAGGGCATTTACCTTTATTCCATCTGTTGAAGTGTCTTCTACATAATCATACTCGCCCACCACAACAGCCACCAAGTATGTCGACATGAGGGGAGAGGTGGCAAACTTCACCACCTGCAGGTTGGAGTCAGATTCATGTGGCTCTCTTGATATTACTGGCTGTAGAAATTAAGCCCACCAATTAATTTAAGTGATAAAAAAGATAGCACTGCTTCAGCTATTAACATTACAATGGCTTCTTAAAATAAAAATTAACTTTAGATATAATATTAAGTATCTATTGGAAAAGTTTGCATTTCTTAACATTTTGTAATGGAACAACAGATCAGAATCTGCAGAGCAGATTTTTTTTTTTAATAATTAAATTCAAGGAACACAAAATAGATATAAGGAAACACTATCAATTTTGCAATTCACAATAATAATGAACTGAAGTACTTTACTAAAGAGGGGAATTAAGAGAAGAATATTGCATCAAGGATCCAAAAGGAGTAACCATGTGGCCAGTACAATGTCAAGTTGTCTAAAGATCCAATGAACAAATGTATCCAATTAAGATGGCATTGCTAAATACTGTAAATAATTCTAATAACTAATTATAATTACACTGTACTGTACTGTAATACAAGATACGAAACATTAAAATTATGTAATAATTTGTAATGATAGGACAAAATATAAAAGTTTAGACACTAGTATTTTGTCTGATAAAACATTTCTAGAATCCAGCCTGTGGTGAAATTTTGGTTAGCATATAACTAATTATTATTTTCACATTTCCTGGGACAGGATGCCCATTAGGCTTATAAAGATCCCGCTAGCCGAGAAGGAGGCTATATACTGTCACCTAACCAGATTCCCGTCAGACCCAACCATGTTTAACAAAGTTGGATATCAAGATGGATATTAAAAATTATACAGGTCTTCACAAATTGTAAACATCTGTTTATAAGGAATGGGAACCAAATCCTACCTACAGGATGGAGGTATGATCACACACACTATACATGTCTTGCAAGCATTTAGCCTTTGAGGTGCTTCCTGAACAAAGTTAAAAAAACTATCAATTTATACCTTAATGGATTTCCTAAAAGAAAGCATTACCAAACTGACAGTGTTATGTTCCTCCGTAACAGGCTTTAATAAACATGAAGAGGATTTCAAACTGGAGTATGAGTACCCGTGATGCACTAAGTTGGAGAGGGGGAACCTTTTTTCATGAAGGCCATATTTTACTTGGCGAACATTTTATAAGGCCACATTCTTTTAGAGTAGGATAACTATATGCTGTAATTATCATTTTGTATTACAGTGGCCTATAGTTAATACTTCAAAAGAGCTTACATATACATTTTAATTCACTGTATTATAGCTAAAACAGAAGATAATTTTTTTTTTAATCAAAATACTTTAGCAGGTTTCATATGAATTTTTTAACCCCTAAACTGCTCTGGGTTATATGGTCTTCAACACCCACAGGCACGTGCGCACAAAAAAAAATCTTATAAAAGTGTTCATTTGTTTCTCCTGATCACGGGAAAAATAATATAAAAAATCGTAGGTGGCATATTTTGGCCACAAAAGGGCGGGGAAAGTCTGGCCAAAAGGGTGAGTTGACAGAGCAAGCACCAGAGGTGGTCTGGTCCGCTCCAGCTGTCAGGCAGGAGTTGCCACAAAGATATTATTATCTAATTATTTCAATGTCTCATTGATTTTTTCTTAGTTTTTTACAGTAATATTTTCAATAGTATGTAGTATGATATGTTTATATGTGTGAATTATCTCTCTACTCAAAATTATGGTGTGCATATTAGTGATTCCATTATTATGTTCATAAAACAATAAACAAATACTTTTGCAGTTATTATACTATATATACAGGTTATATATAAGTATCTGCATGTTTTGTTCACCATAACAAACCACTAAGTTGGTATGGTGAGTCAAAGCAGCGAGGAGTAGCCGCCACACCAGCCAGCCACGTGGCACCACTCCCTCCTTCAACACCTCACTCGCCAACTTCGTCCTCCCACCATACTATTTTTGCTTTTACTGTATTCACTATATACAGACGTTATATAAATATCTACATGTTTTGTTCACCATAATTGTACAACTAAGCAGGTATAGCGAGTTCAGACTGACACAGTTTGCCACACACAGCTGATGCTCCCTCTCACTGGTTCAAGGCCAGATGCACTAATATTCCTCCTCCAACTATACTGTTTGTTGTGTTATTACACTATATACACACACATTATATATATATATGTATCTACATGTTTTGTTCACCGTAACTGTTCAACTAAGCCGGGATAATGCCCAGAGCATAGTGGCTACCCCTACCAACATGACAAATCATGCAGATGTTGCCACCCCATCACCAAAATGGCTTCTCCCCCACACTCCTTCTGCTGTTATTACACTGTATATACACGTTATATATAAGTATCTACATTCGTGTTCATCATAACGAACCACTAAGTTGGTATGCTGAGTGGCAGTGGCAATGGCAGCCGGTGGCAGCCCGCCACTGGCTGCCACTTTCTCCCTTCCTCACCTCACCTGACCCGCCACCATACTGTTTTTGCTTTTATATACAGACATTATATATAAGTATCTGCATGTTTTGTTCACCATAGCGAACAACTAAGTTGGTATAGTGAGTCCAGACAGTAAAAGGTGGTCACACACAGTCAGCAGACAATGCTACCTCCCTCCCCACCAAGATTACTTCTCCCACTACAGCGCTAATTATCACAACAATCCTGCTATTATCAGAAACCTGGTCATTTTTATCAGTCAAGAGGTCTTCTGTAATACTATCATCGCTAAATAATAGCATAAACATGTATATTATGGCATTTTTAGGCGATGCTGTGAACATAAGCTGAACAGCAGTGTTGTGAGCTCATGCTGCGTGCATCAGGCTTGGTGGCTCACTCGATACTGAGGCCCTCACACCAGGGAATTTGGTACACGATTTTTTTTTTAAATGGCGTCTGTTTACAAGAGCCCTGATGAAGGTGAGGTGAAACCCATGTATCCGCGGGCCTTTTAAATCTTGCGTAGTACTCCAATACATCATATGATGGGATGCGCATTTTATAGCAAGTCACTCAATACATCATATGATGGGTTGTGCAACTTAAGGGTTAAACATCATGTTATTTTCTGCTGCCCAATCAAAAACTTTGTTAATATCTGCTTGTAGTTTTTCAATGTCTTCAGCAGAGGTAATTTTCATGCTGATTTTTGTGTCTTCTGCAAAGGATGACACGAAGCTGTGACTTGTATTTTTGTCTGTATCTGATATGAGAATAAGGAAAAGCAGTGGTGCAAGGACTGTACCTTGAGGTACAGAGCTTTTAACTGTGCTTGGAATATTTTATTTGACTGTTACTGTGTTCTGTTCAACAGAAAATTGAGTATCCAGCGTCCTACTTTGCCAGTTATTCCTATTGACCTCATTTTGTGTACTATCACTCCATTGTCACATTTGTCGAATGCCTTTACAGAGTCTGTGTGTACAATATCTACATTTTGCATTTCTTCTAAAGCTTCTGTGATTTTGTTATGGTGGTTGAGTAACTGTGACAGACAGGATCTTCTCATTCTAAATCCATGTTGCCCTGGCTTGTGTAGCTCATTATTTTCCATAAAGCTAGAAATTTAATTCCTAATCACTCTTTCAAAAACTTTTATTATGTGCAGTGTTAGTGCAACTGGTCTATAATTTTTCCGTCACCCCTCCAGCATGTTCCAGAACAGCATCTTGTGTGGGACTGTGAAGTTTTTTTTTTTTTTTTAGGTCCAGCAAGACACAGTCAACCCAACCACCCTTTTCCTGTAGTATCTCTGTATAGAGGTCTATAATTTAGAGGTTCTTTCGACTAGCATTTTTATAGATTGGTACTGTTTTTGCCTTTTTCCATATATCTGCTAAGATTCCTGTGCACGAGAATGTCAGGAATATTATTTGGAGTGGAATGCTCAGTTCAGTTGCACATTCTTGCAGCACCCAAGGTGAAACTCCATCAGGTCTAACTGCTTTATTTCTTCCTAGCCCCTTGAGTAATTTTTCCACTTCGTCTCTCTCGAGAGATCTATGTATTCTATGGCATGCTCTGGAATTGGCATTTGGTCCACTTCTCTGAAATCCTCATTTTGTACAAACACTTTAGAACTGTTCATTTAGCATTTCACACATTTCTTTTTCATTCTCAGTAGTCCTGTTCCCCATTCTCAATCTCTGGATTTTATCTTTCACATGAAGCTTTCTTTTATTGAATTTATAGAAAAGGCCTGGATCTGTTTTACATTTGTCCACGGCACCTTTCTCCAATACCTTTCTGTCTCTCTCCTCCCTGCTGTGTAATTGTGAACTTCCAATCACTCAATTAGTTAGCCAAAGATTCTGCTTCACTTCTTGCCCGAGTATCCCGAGACCTATGCCATTTCTATTAGCAGATCAAAAATTAATTGTATACAAGTTACTACATACAAGTTTAAATTTATTTACTATTTAGACATTTGTTTGGTCACTGTTTTGTTTAGCATACAAATGTAAGTCACATCTAACACGCACACAATGGAGTACAGTAACAATATCGTATAGAGTATAAAATTTGAGGCGCTCATAAACTATAATCAACCTACCTATCCCTCTAGATCATGAGATTAAATGTACTGTAATTAAAACAGGAGTAGATGAAGACTGGAGGAATACAATAGTTATCAGAATGATTCTTAAGAGAATCCTCCAATCTGTGCTGTGCATTTACTTTTCAGAGCTAGAGATGGCAAGCCTCTAGTAGGGCCCCATTGGGTCCAATAGGTTCAACTGGCCTAAGGTTAGCCCTGTTTTGAGTACTTCCCGATACACTAGTATACACCAGAGAACACCATGTAAGCATATCCCAGTTTAAAAACCTCCTACACTAATACAGCATTTACCATTCAATTACTGAAGCAAATCCATGCATATGTTCACAAAAAATATGAAAACCTCCTACCATATTAGAGAGTGCCACACGATCATGTGGCACCACAAGCGTTATGTCAAATGTAGCTTTGAGTGCTGGTTCATCCCAGCAAGGAAAACAGCGACGGGCATCTGTAGCTTCGAACTGCGTGACGGCTGAATAGCGTTCTTCACCATTCGCTCTGTTAACACAAATGGAACCAAGCTTACATGCTAAGAAATCACAGACACTAATGTGGATTGTCGATACAAAGAATTTTTTTTTATTAGGTATAATTTAATATGAACAATAATTCTAAATTATGAAGGAGAGAGAGAGATCATGGGTGTGGAGTAAGAAGACTGAGTATGGTGGAGTTGACAAGTACTCGCCTGAAGGGTTGGAACGAAGGAAAGGGGGTTATAGAAAAGTGAAGATTTTAGAGATCATTGCCACAAGTGTCCCAGTTGCAGGGAAAATGCTTAATGACAAACTGATGAACTAGATTAAAAAGTTTAGAGGCCAAGTGAACTAAAAATTTGAAAATTTTAAATTCTATTTTTACACGTGAAATAAATATTTGTATAGAATTTAAATGTTTACGTATGCACTTAATATCTGAAAGAAATATAGTGCCATAAAGTGTGACGACCCCAAATAGTACAGCACTATATCAGTTTGGATAGCTTCAGGGAGCAGATGGGGCTCCCCACAGAAATATAAACAATCGTCAATATTTATATCAAGAAACAGAATGCCATCAACCCCCCCCCCCCCTGCCCAATACCACTCGGTAGGCATAAACTTTCCTAGCAAGGCTAAACAAGGCCTTATTTTGTATTTCAAGCTCTCTGGGGTGTCCTTTTTACCTTGTTCACATATTATATACTGCTGTGTAACACCAGTTTTACCCTAAGGGGTAAGTTAAACACTAACACTGATGTCTGAATATTGCTCTGCCTGACCTTTTAATACCAATCCTGGCCAGCCAACACAGATTCTTTAGGAAAGCAACCAAGCAGTATAGCTTTAATATAAATGTTATGCATCATATGTATGCACGCACAACCTATCAAACCAACTTCAAAGTACAGTATTTACAATGTTTTACAGTACTTACGATGAATATTTGCTTCTGTACATCCCTTTCATTTTGTCATTAAGTTCTCCATCGAATGACACACTTAATTTGGCTGATCCAATTGGCAAAGTTTCCGCAAATGCAAGTGTTACCATCTCATTGCTTGTAGAAATTTCTGTAGAAATAGGGACAAGCACCTCCTTGGACGGCAGCATTACCTTTACGTCTCGCAAAGTCAAGTCCAGCGAGTTGAACTTTATCTGCTTTGAAGCTTCCTTAATCTGTAAGTGCAGCAATATTTAAATAAAAATCACTGAAAAAGTTTTATCAGTATAATGCATTAGTCAAAAGCAATACCAAATAATTCTAAATACAGTGGTACCTTCATTTACGATTCTAATCCGTTCCCAGAGACGTGTAGTACACCAAAAAATCATAAACCACAAACGATTTTTCTCATAAGAAATAATGTAAATTTAATTAATCCGTTCCCCCCCCACACACAAAAATATTAACTTAACACTTTCGCGCTCTCGGCGCTCAAAAAAAAACAATACCCCAGATGCTTTCGGCACTTCGCTCGCCTACGCGGTAAGACCGAAAAAGTGTACACTCTTTTGACTGTCCTGACAACAATTGAAGGCGCACGTATTTAAATTTGGTATCACTGTGTTCGCAATGAAATTGTCTATAAGAGCATACCTATAAAATGCCGCCAAAGCATAAGGATTATCAACACCAAATAAAAAACTATGCAGATCACTCGCTGAGAGCGCCAAACAGCAACAAAATGTTTCCACTCTCTTAATGGTTGCGAAGCCTACAGTTGTCCTACATCGCTAATTTTGGTGTCATTGGAATCGCAATAAAATTCTCTACACGGACATATGCATATGAATGTTTAATATAGGTAATTGCCCACCCGCAAGAGTGTGTGAAGTGGAGAGTAGTTAGCCGCGAGCGCACTGGCGAAAACACAGGGGGGAAATCATGCTTGGAAAGTTTATACGTTTCCTGACCCTACTTTTCTATGTACGTATTTCTTTTTTATACCAATGTGTTCGCAATAAAATTTTCTATAAGATGAACTGTATAACATTTGTACAAAGCATGTGTAAGAGAAGCGCCAAATATAGAACCACGTCGCTCAGTATGCGTTCGCGGCAGAAACGAACGCATTGTTTTCGTTCGTTTGATGTTTGTCATGTTTATACTTGTTGAAACATTTTATAATTTGTATGACAGTGATCGCAGTAAAATTCCCTACACAGACATATACATAACACATACAAATATTTCCCACGTGTTGGATATATCAACGGCTAAAGGGAACCCACTGCCACACGCTCGCCACACCCCCAAACATACTTTGTGTATTTTTTTTTTTACTCATAGAAGTTTATGTGATATAATACTCATTCTGGTACCAAAAAATTCGCAAATAAATTCTCTACAAAACAAAAGTATCCCCATCCATTTCGGTTAAAAAATGGAATTTATAGAAATATTTTTTTGATTGACGAGAAAAGTAGGCTGTTATGCGGAATCGTAAGAAAAAAAAGCGACGAGTTATCTCTAATCTAAAGCGCGAAAGTGTTAAAAATACATTTTATACAAAATACCACTCATACATACTGTACTGTAGTACAAAATATATCTTAACTTAATTGAGGACTATTGTTGGCGTATGGAAGACAGTGAGGAGGTGGGGAGGAGGAGAGGTGTTAGTGTTTGGAAAGGGGTCCCCTTTCATTATAACATCAGGCAGCGATGACTTTGGGGGAGTACACTCTCTCCTACGTCTTGCAAGCATACCACTAGGACCTGGTTGCAGCTCACTGCTTGCTTGTCTTACTGAGAATCTGCCTAAAAGACGCTCGTTTTTCCCTATGTTTTAACACTTGTCTGTAGTGAGACATCACATTCATTCACTATGAATGATCTCTTGTTTTTCCATCCATGGTCATCCTCACCTATTTTCTTAGGTTGAACTTTACCATTGACTTTCTTGGGACCCACAGCGTGATATTCAACCCGTCCTTTTAAAAATAACGTCACTCGTATGCGCGCTATGGCCAAAAGTGGACGTAATTTGAAATGAAATCTACTCACAAAAGTGAGGTACTGTCCCGTTTTCTGGTTGAGTCGTCCGACTTACTCGGTAAGGTTAGAAGAGGAAACTTTCAATTAACGTTTTTCATAACGTTCTGAAACTTTACAAGAATTTCCTGCCCACCTAGCTACCAGAGGACCCTTAACCCTTAACATGCTCGGGGTCTAATATCCTGCCATCCCCACAGGCGCATGTCATTTTGAAAAAAAAAAAAATTATTTTTTCTTTCTAACCTGTTAATTTGTGTTCACTGATCACGGGAAAAATAATAAAAAAATCGTAAGTGGCATATATTGCCCGCTATAGGGCGGGGAAGTCTGGCAAATTATAGGCGCTGACTCAGCGTGCGTCCCAGGCGGTCTGTTGCTCGCAAGCTGTCAGGCCAGAGTTGCCACAAAGAGATAATTACCGAATTATTTCAATGTCTCTGATTGATTTTTCATACTTTTTTTGCTGTAATATTATTCAATAGTGTGTAGTTTGATATATTTATATAATAAAATGAGTGAATCGTTGGTGTACTCAAAAATATGGTGTGCATATTGTTGATTCAATTATGTTCATCAATCAGTGAACAAATACTTTGTCAGTTATTACACTATAAGCACAGGTTATATATAAGTATTTGCATGTTTTGTTCACTATAACGAACCACTAAGTAGCTATTATGAGTCAAAAAGTAATGAGGAGTGACCGCCGTGTACCAGCCAGCCACTCCCGCCCTCCCTCCAGTCATCTGACTCACCCTCATTCTCCTCCCACAATAATGTTTTTGCTATAATTCACTATATACAGACATTATATATAAGTATCTACATGTTTTGTTCACCATAACTGTGCATCTAAGCTTGTATAGTGAGTAAAGGCACAGAGATGTGACTACTCACACAGTCAGCTGATCGGCGGCCGCCCTCAAGGTCAGACGCACTAATATTTCTCCTCCAACAATACTGTGTGGTGTTATTACGCTATATATCTTATATACAGACGTTATATATAAGTATCTACATGTTTTGTTCACCATAACTGTGCATGATCGGCGGCCGCCCTCAAGGCCAGACGCACTAATATTTCTCCTCCAACAACACTGTGTGGTGTTATTACGCTATATACACACATTATATATAAATATCTACCTGTTTTATTCATCATACTTGTACAAATAAACTGGTATGGTGCCCAAAGACCATCGTGGTAACCAGTAAACAACACCGTCGTCTGCACGGTGGCGTCGTGCAGACGACGCCACCGCCCTCACCAAAATGGCGGCTCCAAACCTTCTCTTGCTGTTTATACCCTCTATACGCACGTTATATATAAGTATCTACATTTGTGTTCACCATAGCGAACCACTAAGCTGGTATGGTGAGTGCAGTCAATAAAAGGTGGCCACACACAGTCAAAAGACATCGCCACCACCCTCCCTCCCACAGCATTACACCTCCTTCCATGGCGCACAGCGCTAAATATCACCACAATCCTGCTATTATCAGAACCCTGGTCAGTTTTATCATAGTCAGGGGTCTTCTGTAATAATATCATCGCTACATAATAGCATGAACAAGTATAATTTGGCATTTTTAGGCGATGCTGTGGTCACAAGCTGAACAGCAGTGCTGTTAGCTCATGCTGCGTGCGTCAGGCTTGGTTGCTCACTCAATACTGAGGCCAATAACACCCGGGAGTTTGGCCCACGTTTTTTTTTTAAAATGGCGTCTGTTTACAAGAGCCCTGATGAAGGTGTGGTGAACCCCGTGTATCCGCGGGCTGTTTAAATCTTGCGTAGTACTCCAACACATCATATGACGTGATGCGCAGTTTACTGGTACAACGTCCAGCACGTCATATGACGTGATGCGCACTTTAAGGGTTAACTTACTGTTGTTGTAAAAAAAAAAATCCCAAATTTATTTTTATTATTTTCTTCATTTTCAAATTACGTCCACTTTCGGCTATACGGCCAAACGGCCAAAAGCGATGTTATTTTTAAGAGGACAGGTTGTGATATTTAACAAGAACTTTTATGTTCAGAAACCCAAATGCAGAAAACAATTAAATTCTTTACAAAGAATTCATGCGCAGTAGCGGTCGTCACTCTACGGGATACACTGGTAAACAACCAAGTGTGCCTTGCCCTGTGCCCCCAGCACCACAAAAAAAAAATCATACTCTTGGGGCAGTGATACACCAAGGTACCACTGTACACTGTAGTAGTTACTTATTTATTTGTATACAAGAAGGCACGATGGATTTGACAGAGTACATAACACTGGTGTCCTTACATTCTTGTAAAGCCACTAACATGCATAGCATTTCCAGCAGTATATAAACTGTTAGTTCAGCACAGGGTAAGCATCATGTTAGGTTTAAAATTTACCATTTACAAATACAGTGTACCTGAAGTCTACTTAGTTCTGGAGCAGGCACATATTCAGGAAAGAAAACTTCTCACAATTTCATACTTTTTATAAAGAGTAGCCAATAATAGTACACTGGAACCTCGACTTACAAATGCCCCTACTTACGAATTTTTTGAGTTACGACCTCAATTTCGTTGGAAAATTTGACTCTACTTATGACCTTGGCCTCGAGTTGGGAGTTTGCTGACACAATTATAGGTCGACCAAGCGTGTGGTTCTTGGTGGCATGGGTGACCGTGCTTCAGTTTACCAGTGTCACCCGCTTAGTGACTATCACACTTGAATATTGTATTTGGGAGGACAACAGGATGGATGGTGGGGATACTGGATGGATGGCGGCCTGATAGCCGAGTGGACAGCGCTTGAGACTCGTAGTCTTATGGTTTCAGGTTCGATTCATGGTGGAGGCAGAAACAAATGGGCATAGTTTCTTTCACCCTGATGCTCCTGTTCACCTAGCAGTAAATAGGTACCTGGGAGTTAAACAGCTGCTACGGGCCGCTTCATGGGGGTGTGTAATAAAAAAAAGAGGCCTGGTCAAGGACCAGGCTGCAGGGACACTAAGCCCCGAAATCATCTCAAGATAACCTCAAGATGTATGGTGAGGGGACTAGATTGATGGATGGATGGATGGGGGACCGGATGGATGGCAGGTGAGTGGGACAGGGATGCTGGTGAGTGGTTGAGGGAAAAGAAAATCTTTTAGAAACACCAGCCCTAGAATCATGTAAGGAAAGGACATGTGGAGGGCGAGTGGGTGGGCAGGTGGAACAGAACAAGTGGATGGCAGATGGTACACTAAGGAGGTGAGTGGCAGGGCAGGCACAGAGAGAGCGGGTGGATAGCAGGGCGGTCAGGAGATGGTGGGTGGGTAGATGAGCAGCATGACGGGTGGTCAGAGTGGGTGGGTGGTAGCAGTAGGCGGTGGCACGAGTGAACCAGCTTCCGGTTAGGACTAACATGGGAGCTGGTCACCCTCGGTCCCTCCCCAAGACCCGCCCCCTTCCCCCCAAACTGGCCCTCCCTGCTACCTCCATCTTCTCATCGAGTGGCAGCCGCCTTCCAGGTAAGTCTCTCTTCCTAGGTAGGTAGTTCCGGGGAGCCGAAGGGGCTCTCCACAGAAAAAGCAGCATTGAATGTAATGAAATGCCATTTTCTGTCCGAGACCCGGAAGCTCCCCAGCACCCCTCCCTCCGGTCGACGGTTTTTCATGTTTTTTTTTTTATATAAGGCCTCTGAATTGAGGTTGGATAGCCAGTGCAAAGGGTCTGGGGCTCCCCCTTCCTGGAAGGGGAAAGCTGCGCAAACAGCAGCGCGGTGGCTATGGTGACAGCAACAGTGCAAAGAAGCAAACACAACATGGTCTAATATACACACATCAGCCCAGTATAACTTCAGGGGAGCCAAAAGGGCTCTCCACAGAAAACATCTTTTTGGTCCACTTCACTGTTTTACATACACACTCGACAGCACCCACCATCATGTCACAGGTATCAACCAAATGCATGTTTGTTATATTCCATAATACAATCTGGTTTATATATGGTTTGTTTCATTGTTCACCTTGCCACTGTTCACCATTGTACCAGTGTGAACGGTTGTCAACATGTTCACTTCTCGCCTGTCTTTCCACTGCACAGTGTATTTGATCAGTTTTTCTTACCTGGCAGTCACCTACTGCAATATTATTGTCAGTCGCAGGCATTTCTTCTTCTTGCCTTTATTGTGCCACACACTCCAGTTCTATTTTCAAGCAAGAACCTAGATAGCAAGGGACTTGTATAATAGTTATCCGTGTATAAACTGTGGCCTTTGTTCAGCCATGGTGCCATCAGTCTACCTGAGAAACCATGTTGGTCATTACCGGGAATGTCTACATTGGTAGCAGAATACATTATCGTGATTAACACAATTCCTGCTTTACAGTCACAGAGTACAAAGAATTTCAATACAAATCTGTGGCATTTGGAGGGAATATATTACTTGAAGACGACAACATCCTTTGAAAAGCACAAGAGATTCATCAATCACCAGCTTCTGAGCTGGCACGTAGAAATCTCTAAACTTTCCAACGAGTTCATTCAGAATGTGCCTCACCCTCCAAGGTCTATCGTCCTCTGTCCGGTCTTCATTACTTGCAAAATGAGGAGTATCACAAACCTGTCTCGACACATATTTCCCGAACAAAGGTGTAGGAACACAATGGTCTTTGTTCCAATAATCAGTGATGACGTGTTTTCCACAATGTTTCATCAACATACATAGTGCCAGAAATGTGGTGCCAGAAATGGCGCGGGTTTGATTCCCGCACCAGGCAGAAACAAATGGGCAAAGTTTCTTTCACCCTGAATGCCCCTGTTACCTAGCAGTAAATAGGTACCTGGGAGTTAGTCAGCTGTCACAAGCTGCTTCCTGGGGGGAGGGTGGGTGTGTGTGTGTGTGTGTGTGTGTGTGTGTGTGTGTGTGTGTGTGTGTGTGTGTGTGTGTGTGTGTGTGTGTGTGTGTGTGTGTGCGTGTGGAAAAAAAAATAGTAGTTAGTAAACAGTCGATTGACAGTTGAGAGGCGGGCCGAAAGAGCAAAGCTCAACCCCCACAAACACAACTAGGTGAACAACTAGGTGAATACAGCATGAGCTAACAACAGTGCTGTTCAGTTTGTAACAACAGCATCGCTTAAAAATGTCAAAATATATATGTAACTGGTATTATTTAGCATGATAGTATTACAGAAGAGCCTGACTAATAAAGACTGTGTACAATGTTCAGATATCAGTGAATCAGTGCTGTTCAAGATGTTCACAGCACACTGCCATTATTTCGTCCATCTAAGAATCTTGAAACGACTTCATGTTCCTTTACAAAATAAACTTGTGGAAAATTATTCATTTACAGGATTTAGTGACCAGGATTCTGATAATAGCAGGATTGTGGTGAGAATTAGCGATGTGCGTAGTATGGTGGCAGGAGTAATCTTGGCGAGGAAGGAGGGAGGGAAGATTTTGCATTGTCTCTTAGTGTCATCTGCTGGCTGCTGTATGACTTGTCATGCAGTGTATAGTGGCTACTATGCTGTTTGGACACCATACCAGCTTAGTTGGGTAGTTATGGTGAATAAAATGTGTAGATACTATATATAACATGTAAATAGTGTAATAAAACCACAAACAATGTTATGGGGAGGAGTAATGTTGGTGAGTTAGGTGTTGGAGGGAGGGAGGGTTGACTGGGTGTGCAGCCCACTTTTGTTTTTTGGGCTCACCATACCAAGTTAGTGGTTTATTATGGTGAACACATATGTAAGATAGGTATATACAATGTGTGTATATATATAGTGTAATAACAGCAAACACTGTTTGATTGTAGAATACAATATGTCACATATGAGCTCTATAATTTTGAGCATATAGATGTTCCACACATTGTACTATATAAATTAAAAAAATTACACTTTTGAATAATATTACAGCAGAAAAAAAAAAAGATGAAATGAATGAGAAACATCAAAATAATTGTGGAAACATTATATTCGCTGCAACTGCTGCCCCACGGGATGGTGGGGCCTAGTGACCCCAAGCACTCCATCGCTCAGAGCCCATAACTTGCTCAACTTTTCAGCTCCATCACTGCTAAAGTACGTCACATACAATATTTTTGTCTAGTTTTCCCTGTGATCAGAGACTCCATTTTCACAATACTGTACTGTATAAGAGAAAGTAATTTTCTTTGAAACAATTTATTTTTGGCACACCACAGGGGTGTCATATTTCAATGCAGAGCAGTGCAGTGGTTAAGAGGTCAATCCTCAGTAGAAGAGTTTATTACACAACTTCACTATTTCCATACGTTCTCCCAGGGGGATAGAAAATTTTTATCATATTACCTGCTAAAGGATATTCTATATAGTACAAGAATCCCCCCCCCCCCACAAAACACATACCTCAATATCAACTTCCTGAGAGCCATGAAATACACATTTTACAAGATTTGGTTGGAGTGTGATTTTGTAATGAGTGGGCTTAATATTCTCAGGGAGGCGTTCAAATGGCTTCGGCTCTGGCATTTTGGTGGCGGTGGTGGTGGCAACGAGCAATAATCTGAAAAGTGCATATTATGAGTGATGAATAACCAATATATTTACACAGTAGTTTAGCTATCAAAATGTCAAGTATCAGTCAAGATAACATTACCTATACTAAAAGGTATGCAGGCATATACAGTAGATATTGGAATGCTCAGAGCCCAATTTCAGTGTATGGTTCAAAGCACATTAAATGATAAAAACAAAACCAGAGTTAAATATAATGAAACATCATTTTATGGGCGAATCCTGGAGGCTCCCTGAAGCTATCCAAACTGACATGTGCCATATTAGTTTGGTGTCAATCACGGGAGTTCTGTATGTCTACCGGAGACCAAAGCCAGAACCTGGTCCACTATGAGGCGCAGGGAGCAATGGCAATTATGAGCACATTACATTTAGAGTATGTCATGTCTGCCAGCAACCGAGGAGGGCACCCAGAAAAATAGACGAAACAATACAAACCCCAACTGGTAAAGATTGCAACCTATGTCTGAACAGAGCCAAAGAACTCCCCCCAAAAGAGAAACACACAAGCAAATTGGCATCCCACTAGTGTGCCCGCTTATTAGCGCCCCACCACTAGTTACAGCAAGGTAACACCGGCCCGATCTGCTGAAAGAGGTAGAGCTGTGGAAAGACTCCAAGAGAAGTACCCTCCCATAATATGATTCAAGCCGAGCCAGAACCCAAAGCAACAGCTGGACTTGGGAAAGAAGGTACAGGACCCCCACCTTGACCAGTCCGGCCAGAAAGCATCTACCGCGAAGACCTCGCAGTCTAGAAAAAGATGCCACCTATAATGGGAGATGCGGAGACTAAGCCGTCGTGAAGAGATCCACCACTGGGCGCCTGTACATCTGACAAAGTCAAAGGAAGGCGGCGGCGTCAACTGTCAATTCCATGTAAAGGGGAATGGAGCGTGACAGGCCAACTGTAAGGACGTTGGATAACCCCCCCCCCCGAATATGAACGGTGCGGAGAGCTAAACCCAGAGAACTTGGCAGAAGAGCTACACAAAGCTACAAGCCCCAAAGAACTATGGACCACAGAGACCCCCATCTCCCCCAATTGAGACAATGAACTACAGGGGTGCAGTCCGAATGGAGCCGGATCATAGTGCCTCGAGGAAGCCCAATCCACCACAAAGCCAGTCACAGAGCCACAAACTCCTGCACCATGCTGCGAGCCCAAATAAAGGACAGAGCCCATCGAATCTGGCCAGCCTAGCGAGCGCTGGGCACAAAGCCCCAGCCGATAGACAAGGCGTCCATGAACGCATCGAGCGTGGGAAGACACCATGGCACTGAACCCAAAAAAAACCAAAGAGGAAGCCGGTGACTCGGCAACTGACTTAAAGACACCGGGGTGCGAACCCAGCAGTCACGAAAGAGGTGAAAGGGATTGCCCCGAAGATACCAGAACAGCCTCCAAAGTCAAACCTTGCCCAGTGGGTAAACCAGCAAGTCAAAGTTCAGGCTCCCGCCAACTGCTCGAGCAACCGCCTAGTGACCCAGGTCCCCCTCAAAAACGGCTGACGGCGGGACTGCAACCGGAGCAATGCATAAACCAACCCATAAAAGGCTGTTAACAAAGTTGGAGCAACAGGCAAGAGTAAAAGGGAAGGTGCTCCAGTGGATAAGGGAGTACTGTACAGTACTTAAGCAACAGGAAACAGCGAGTAACGGTGAGGGGGGAGACAGAGTGGCGAGATGTCACCAGAGGAGTCCCACAGGGCTCAGTACTTGGACCCATCCTGTTTCTAATACATATAAACGATCTTCCGGAGGGTATAGACTCGTTCCTCTCAATGTTTGCTGATGATGCAAAAATTATGAGAAGAATCAAGACGGATGAAGATAGACAGAGACTACAGGATGACCTGGACAAACTGGAGGAATGGTCTAGAAAATGACTGCTAAAGTTCAACTCGGTTAAGTGTAAGGTAATGAAATTAGGCGAAGGGAGCAGGAGGCTGAACACAAGGTGAAAAGGTGAAAGGGAGGTGAAATCCTGCAAGTCAAAAAGAGAGAGAGATCTGGGGATTGATATCGCACCGAACCTGTCCCCAGAGCCTCTGTTACGGACTCATCGCCCTTGTCGGGGGGTAGAGTGGCAGTTCCAGCACCATCTAAGAGTCCGCACCCAAACTCCCGGGGAATAGTACGTAATGTGGACAATGCCATCTGGTGGTGGTTATCTAGTACTTGCAAATGGCTAAAGATTCCTGCCTTGGTCAAGCCAGAGGGGTTGTTGTGAGTGACCTCTGGTGAGGTGGCGAATCAAGACCAGCGCCACCTAGTGTGTGCTACAGAGCACAATGTCAACTCCCCAGTGGGTTAGTGGTATTTCCTAGTTTTGCCAGTACTGGCTAGGTCATTGATGACTTTGTGTGTCCACAGAGGTGACGCCTGGGGGGCAGCGGTACTGCAGACGGCAGTTCATCTTGGGCAGTCCAGTCTCCCTACATGGTCCTGGAAACGATCAAGTAAGCCACTGCCGATGAAGCAGTGTGGTAGCTGCTAGTGCTTTAGTGTTGAAAAGATTGGCGTACCTTTGGGACTAGCTTAGGGAAGAGACTGACGAAAGGGAGGTGCCTGTTAAGTAGTGCTGCTAGCTGGTCGCTAGAGACTGCTGCCAGGGGATCACGACCCCTGTATTGTGATCCCGCTCAGCGTGTGGCTGAGGTACTCTGCCAGCGAGTAGCTGGAGAGTGGTCGTTGGGGTACAGGCACTTCATGACACTGTCAGTGGGCTGGCCCAGGTGAACTCGCCGGTGTTCTTCCCAGTAAGGTTGGATACACTACTGGGCAGTGAAGAACTACTGGGGATTGATGAACTCTGCACGTGAGCACGTTTGATATCCTGAGCGAAAGGATTGTACATAGGTGTAGAAATAGCCTATCTGTTCTTTATATATTATTTATGGTGACGGTGTACATATATATATATACTTAACGGTGGTGGAAAGATATTTAATACATTGACGGAAGGAACAGTGTTTTGTTCATTCCCTCCTTTTTTTATGTACTACATAGCCACTTTCTTGAAAGCGTACTACCGACTTGGGGTCGGCCACTATCATTTTGGTTCTACCATCAAAGAACCCAGTTGCGACCCATAGTCACATCAAAAGGATATCATCAGCGGCATATGCTAGACTAGCCAACATAAGAACTGCCTTTAGAAACTTGTGTAAGGAATTGTTCAGGATCCTGTTTACCACTTATGTCAGACCAATCCTGGAATATGCAGCTCCAGCCTGGAGTCCATACCTAGTTAAATACAAGACAAAGTTAAAGAAGATTCAGCGGTATGCCATCAGGCTCGTCCCGGAACTGAGAGGTATGAGCTACGAGGAAAGGCTAAAGGAGCTGAACCTCACATCCCTGGAAAACAGAAGAGTAAGGGGAGACATGATAACCATTTACAAAATTCTCAGGGGAATTAACAGGGTGGACAAAGACAAACTCTCCAGCACAGGTGGAACACGAACAAGGGGACACAGGTGGAAACTTAGTACCCACATGAGCCACAGAGACATTAGAAAGAATTTTTTCAGTGTCAGAGTGGTTAATAAATGGAATGCATTAGGAAGTGATGTGGTGGAGGCTGACTCCATACACAGTTTCAAATGTAGATATGATAAGAGCCCAATAGGCTCAGGAACCTGTACACCAGTTGATTGACAGTTGAGAGGCGGGACCAAAGAGCCAGAGCTCAACCCCCGCAAGCACAATTATGTGAGGACAGGAGAGAGAGAGACGGACCCAGTCTGTGAACCCCCACATAAGGCCCAGCCTTGTGCTTGTTATTTACACAAGGCTTGTTATTTACATATAATTATAGTCAACGTAAATTCCTAATTATGTAAAAAAAACTGAATGCAAGAAAGTAGTGGAAAGAGACTTACAGAAGTGTTGTGAGCAGGTGTGTTGAGGAGGCAAACGTCATGGTGGTGGAGTGTGACACTTGTCCTCACTGTCAGTGCTCCTCGACGCTGCTCCTCCAACACTGACCACTTCCCCCGCCCCTCACACCCGACCTTACCTCCCTCACCAGTACCAACAACCCACCAGTAAACCTTCTTTTACAGCGGAAATATGACTTACATTACACACAGGTCGCCGGCAACACTCCTGAGATAGCAGTAACAAGTAGTGATGCTGGCTCTCGATATTTACTTGCCATGCAGACGCTACTCACCAATCACGTCACAGTTTTGTATGAAGCTGCATTGCCATTGGTGGAGACTGAACAGTTACGACTCGTCGACTGACTCTCAGCGAGTCGCTGTTAAATGACACACCAGAATCGTGGACACAACTTACCTAAATTAAAATATCAAGGCCAGAACTAGCTAATTGTTGTTAATTACTGTAAGACAGTCAGAAATAATAACGATTATGTGATGATTTATTTAGCCCCACTTAAATGTTAATACTGTCTTCATGTTCACTAAAAAATTTGGTTATAATATGGTCCCGTAGTGCAATTGCCGGTTCATAACTATGTACTCACCTAGTTATGTTTGCGGGGGTTGAGCTCTGGCTCTTTGGTCCCGCCTCTCAACCGTCAATCAACAGGTGTACAGATTCCTGAGCCTATTGGGCTCTATCATATCTACATTTGAAACTGTGTATGGAGTCAGCCTCCACCACATCACTTCCTAATACATTCCATTTGTCAACCACTCTGACACTAAAAAAAGTTCTTTCTAATATCTCTGTGGCTCATTTGGGCACTCAGTTTCCACCTGTGTCCCCTTGTGCGTGTGCCCCCTTGTGTTAAATAGCCTGTCTTTATCTACCCTATCAATTCCCTTCAGAATCTTGAATGTGGTGATCATGTCCCCCCTAACTCTTCTGTCTTCCAGCGAAGTGAGGTTAAATTCCCGTAGTCTCTCCTCGTAGCTCATACCTCTCAGCTCGGCTACTAGTCTGGTGGCAAACCTTTGAACCTTTTCCAGTTTAGTCTTATTCTTGACTAGATATGGACTCCATGCTGAGGCTGCATACTCCAGGATTGGCCTGACATATGTAGTATACAAAGTTCTGAATGATTCTTTACACAAGTTTCTGAATGCCGTTCGTATGTTGGCCAGCCTGGCATATGCCGCTGATGTTATCCTCTTGATATGTGCTGCGGGAGACAGGGATATCTGGCGTGATATTAACCCCCAAGTCTTTTTCTTTCTCCGACTCCTGAAGAATTTCATCTCCCAGATGATACCGTGTATCTGGCCTCCTGCTCCCTACACCTATCTTCATTACATTACATATGGTTGGGTTAAACTCTAACAACCATTTGTTCGACCATTCCTTCAGCTTGTCTAGGTCTTCTTGAAGCCTCAAGCAGTCCTCTTCTGTTTTAATCCTTCTCATAATTTTAGCATCGTTCGCAAACATTGAGAGAAATGAATCGATACCCTCCGGGAGATCATTTACATACATCAGAAACAAGATAGGACCGAGTACAGAGCCCTGTGGGACTCCACTGGTGACTTCACGCCACTCTGAGGTCTCGCCCCTCACCGTAACTCTCTGCTTCCTATTGCTTAGGTACTCCCTTATCCACTGGAGCACCTTACCAGCTACACCTGCCTGTCTCTCCAGCTTATGTACCAGCCTCTTATGCGGTACTGTGTCAAAGGCTTTCCGACAATCCAAGAAAATGCAGTCCACCCAGCCCTCTCTTTCTTGCTTAATCTTTGTCACCTGATCGTAGAATTCTATCAAGCCTGTAAGGCAAGATTTACCCTCCCTGAACCCATGTTGGCAATTTGTCACGAAGTCCCTTCTCTCCAGATATGTTACCAGGTTTTTTCTCACGATCTTCTCCATCACCTTGCATGGTATACAAGTCAAGGACACTGGCCTGTAGTTCAGTGCCTCTTGCCTATCACCCTTTTTGTATATTTGGACCACATTCACCGTCTTCCATATTTCTGGTAGGTCTCCCGTGACTTACTATACACTATGGAGAGTGGCAAGCAAAGTGCCTCTGCACACTCTTTCAGTATCCATGGTGAGATCCCGTCTGGACCAACAGCCTTTCTAACATCCAGATCCAGCAGGTCTCTTGACCTCCTCTCTCGTAATTTCGAACTCTTCCAAGGCCGCCTGGTATACCTCCCTTTCTCCTAGCACAGTGACCTCACCTTGTTCTATTGTGAAGACCTCCTGGAACCTCTTGTTGAGTTCTTCACACACCTCTGTCATTCTCTGTATACCTGTCCTCGCCTGTTCTAAGTTTCAATACCTGTTCTTTCACTGTTGTTTTCCTTCTGATGTGACTGTGGAGTAGCTTTGGTTCGGTCTTGGCTTTGTTTGCTATATCATTTTCAAAACTTTTCTCTGCTTCTCTTCTCACTCTGACGTACTCAGAGTAAGTTTACGTGTACGTATGCAAACTGTAGGTAGTAATTAAGTGATTGTAATCTATCCACCGCTGCCCACTGGATGGGGGGCGATGTGCAGTACAAACATACAAATTGTGACACTAGCTCTCCACATATGTCAGTTGCTTAATTTAGAAATTGTACTTGTGGTCGATCTCGAACCCATTGTTGATGTGACGACTAAAGTTTTGTCAATGTTAAGGGTGAGTTTGTTGGCAGTTAGCCAAAGATGGACTTTATTTAGCTCAGTATTTACTGTGGCATTTAGAGCAAGGGGGTTAGGACTGGAGTAAATGAAGGTTGTGTCGTCAGCAAATAGAATGGGTTTGAGGTGTTGGGAGGCATTTGGAAGGTCATTAATGTAGATGAGAAAGAGGAGAGGGCCAAGTATGCTGCCCTGAGGAACACCAATGTTGATGGGTAGGGTGGGAGAAATTGAATTATTCACAGAAACATACTGGAGCCTGTCAGTAAGGTAAGATTTGAGGTATTGCAGGGAGTGTCCTCTGACTCCATAATGATGTAATTTAAGAAGAAGGTTTTGGTGGTTGACAGTGTCAAAAGCCTTACGCAGGTCCACAAATAACCCAACAGGGAACTCATTTTTATCAAGAGCTGCATGAATCAAGTTAATCATACTAATAAGTGCATCGTTAGTGCTTTTTTTGGGTCTGAAGCCATATTGACAACAGCTAAGTATATTGTGTTTGGCTAGATAAGAGTAAAGCTGCTTGTAGATTAGTTTTTCAAATATTTTTGACAAGTTAGGCAGGATTGATATAGGTCTGTAGTTGTTAACATCTGTGAGATCACCACATTTGTGGACAGGAGTTACTCTCGCTTTTTTTTTTAGAATATCTGGAAAGGTTTGGAGTTCAAGTGACTTGTTGAAGAGCAATGCAATAGCAGGGGCTAAAGATCTGAAGGCTTTTTTGTAAATTAAAGTTGGTATCTCCTCAAGGGCACTAGACTTGGTTTTAAGGGAAAGGATTATCTCATTAACGTCAGTGGAATTAGTAGGCTTTAGGTACAGAGACTGTGGATAGTTACCTGTAAGATAGTCCTTAACATCAGTACTGGAAGATGGAATATCATTTGCAAGGGATGACCCAATGGAAGAGAAGAACCTATTGAACTCAATAGCAGAATCAGAGGCTGAAAGCTGACCATCGTTATTGGACAGAAGTGTTGGTTTGTTAATTAAAATCTTCTTTGATCCCAATATTTGTGAAATTGTGCTTCAAGTTTTTTTTAATGTTGCTCTTTATTTGGGTAAATTTATCTTCGTAGTATTTAGTTTTGGCTCGTCTAATTATTTTAGATAGCTATAACGAGTAATTCTTTGAGACTTCTTTGGAGACGGTTCCTAACCTATACTTCTTCTCAAGGTCATGTTTTTTATTAATGGATTTAAGTATTCCCTTTGTAAGCCATTTTACTATTTTAAACATTGCTGTTTGTTGACCAAATTGTATATTTGCTATTTTTCTGCCATGTTCCCCCCCTCCTTTTTTTTTATTTTTCAACACAATTTATACTTTAATCTCAATTAGTATTAAGTTTTAGTCTCAGTGTTTTTCCTGCCCAAAACATTTTGCATAATAGTGGCTTTAGGCATTGTATGTACTAGCTCTATAAATCCATCAATGATTGTATCTTACCTTGTATGTATGTACTTTACCTGAATAAACATTTGATTTTATTTGATTTGATAGTATTTTGTCCTCGTAGCAGGACCAAACAAGGCGTGGTACGTATAAGTACAGGAGGGAATCGTGTGAGTACGGCCGTGGCGAGGTCAGTGTTGAGAACCCCCAGAGAGGGGGTAGCAGGAGCAGTAGTCATAATGAAAGACTGAGCCGAGCCAGGGAACGAGGTGCATGGTCACCACTGGGGGCTTGGGGCTCGACCCTATCACAGAGGAGGGATGGGAGCATGGGGGGGGGGGGGAATAGTCTGGTCTGGGCCCAATGTCGCAAATTCTACCGAGCCCGGTCTTCCATCACAATTCAACTTAGGGGTCTGGTCGCCCACCCCATGAGTGTAAGAGAAGTCGTTTCTTTTCCATGTATCATGCATTTTAAGGCTTAGGCTTTTAAGGCTTTAAGGCTTAACAATCCCTGGCTTACAAAGGGAATACTTAAATCTATTAATAAAAAACATGACCTTGAGAAGAAGTATAGGTTAGGAATTGTCTCCAAAGAATTCTCAAAGAATTACTCATTATTGCTATCTAAGATAATTAGACGAGCCAAAACTAAATACTACGAAGATAAATTTACCCAAATAAAGAGCAACATTAAACAAACTTGGAGAACAATTTCTCAAATATTGGGATCAAAGAAGTCTTTAAATAACAAACCGACTCTCCTGTCTAATAACGATGGTCAGCTTTCAGCCTCTGATTCTGCTATTGAGTTCAATAGGTTCTTCTCTTCCATTGGTTCATCCCTTGCAAATGATATTCCATCTTCCAGTACTGACATTAAGGACTATCTTACAGGTAACTATCCACAGTCTCTGTACCTAAAGCCTATTAATTCCACTGACGTCAATGAGATAATCCTTTCCCTTAAAACCAAGTCTGGTGCCCTTGAGGAGATACCAACTTTAATTTACAAAAAAGCCTTCAGATCTTTAGCCCCTGCTATTGCTTTGCTCTTCAACAAGTCACTTGAACTCCAAACCTTTCCAGATATTCTAAAAAAAAGCGAGAGTAACGCCTGTCCACAAATGTGGTGATCTCACAGATGTTAACAACTACAGACCTATATCAATCCTGCCAAACTTGTCAAAATTTTTTGAAAAACTGATCTATAAGCAGCTTTACTCATATCTAGCAAAACTCAATATACTTAGCCCTTGCCAATATGGCTTCAGACCCAAAAAAAGCACTAACGATGCACTTATTAGTATGCTTAACTCGATTCATACAGCTCTTGATAAAAATGAGTTCCCTGTTGGGTTATTTGTGGACCTGCGTAAAGCTTTTGATACTGTCAACCACCAAAACCTTCTTCTTAAATTACATCATTATGGAGTCAGAGGACACTCCCTACAATACCTCAAATCCTACCTTACTGACAGGCTCCAGTATGTTTCTGTGAATAATACAATTTCTCCCACCCTACCCATCAACATTGGTGTTCCTCAGGGCAGCATACTTGGCCCTCTCCTCTTTCTCATCTACATTAATGACCTTCCAAATGCCTCCCAACACCTCAAACCAATTCTATTTGCTGACGACACAACCTTCATTTACTCCAGTCCTGATCCCCTTGCTCTAAATGCCACAGTAAATACTGAGCTAAATAAAGTCCATCTGTGGCTAACTGCCAACAAACTCACCCTTAACATTGACAAAACTTTCTATATTCTGTTTGGCAATAAATCCTCTAATCAAATAAATCTCAAAATAAACAATACCCAAATTTGTAACAAATTAGATGGCAAATTCCTTGGCATTCTCATTGACCACAAGCTGAATTTCCAGGGACACATTCTAAACATATCAAAAAAAGTTTCAAAAACTGTGGGCATTCTTTCTAAGATCAGATATTATGTACCACGCCCTGCCCTGGTGACTCTCTATTACTCCCTTATCTATCCATATCTCAACTATGGTATTTGTGCTTGGGGCTCTACTACCCAAAATCACTTACGTCCTCTAATTACTCAACACAAAGCTGCTATTAGGACAATATCCAACTCTGGCCCCAGACATCACTCGGTACCCCTACTCAAATCTCTGAATATGTTAGACATTAAGTCACTGCACATTCTCTCATGTGTATTATACATATATAAAACGCTAAACTATAATGCCAATCCTGATCTCAAAAGCTTCATAGAAGGTTGTAACAGAACCCACGAGCATCACACCAGAAATAAATACAGTTTTGATATTCCTAGAGTACGACTTAATCAAACTAGAAATGCTCTACAAATCAAGGGGCCCAGAATGTGGAATGACCTTCCCAACCATGTTAAAGACTGTACCTCTCTCAACCAGTTTAAGTTAAAAACGAAGCTATACCTAATAAATTCCCTGTAACCTACCTTACCCTTCTATTGTCAACCAATGTCTGTTTTTCTTTAAAGAGCGCTGTTTGTCGACATAATTGTATTTGTGCTGCTTTTTCATCTATGTTTTCATTTCTTGTTTTCATTCTACTCATTATGCTCAATTAGTATTAAGCTTGTCATTTAAGTTTATCATGCCCGAAACGCTTTGCGTAATAGTGGCTTTAGGCATTGTATGTACTAGCTATACCTATAAGTCAAACAATCCTTGTAAATATTTATTGTATGTATGTACCTTACCTAAATAAAATTGTATTGTATTGTATTGTATTGTAATGAGTAGAATGAAAACAAGAAATGAAAACATAGATGAAAAAGCAGCACAAATACAATTATGTCGACAAACAGCGCTCTTTAAAGAAAAACAGACATTGGTTGACAATAGAAGGGTAAGGTAGGTTACAGGGAATTTATTAGGTATAGCTTCGTTTTTAACTTAAACTGGTTGAGAGAGGTACAGTCTTTAACATGGTTGGGAAGGTCATTCCACATTCTGGGCCCCTTGATTTGTAGAGCATTTCTAGTTTGATTAAGTCGTACTCTAGGAATATCAAAACTGTATTTATTTCTGGTGTGATGCTCGTGGGTTCTGTTACAACCTTCTATGAAGCTTTTGAGATCAGGATTGGCATTATAGTTTAGCGTTTTATATATGTATAATACACATGAGAGAATGTGCAGTGACTTAATGTCTAACATATTCAGAGAATTGTTCCCATTATGCTCAATTAGTATTAAGCTTGTCATTTAAGTTTATCATGCCCGAAACGCTTTGCGTAATAGTGGCTTTAGGCATTGTATGTACTAGCTCTACCTATAAGTCAACCAATCTTTTGTAAAAATTTATTGTATGTATGTACCTTACCTAAATAAAATATTATTATTATTATTATTACTAGCTCTACCTATAAGTCAACCAATCTTTGTAAAAATTTATTGTATGTATGTACCTTACCTAAATAAACATGTTATTTATTTATTTATTTATTTTTTTTTTTTTTTAAATTCTGGGGCCTGGAACCAAGGGATACCACCTACCAGGGCAGCCGAGCGCGGGCCAGTGCAGGCAGGGGGGGGGGGGGGTACAACGTACGCAGCGGTGCTCCCTCTTTTTTAACAGGGAAGTCCTACTGCTTTGCCCATTCTCCCACACTGGTGCAAAGACCTCATTCTCCCTTTTGCCCCAGCATGGACACCCAGTCATCCACTTAGGGCAGCCCCTCCAAGGACCCTATATGGTTCCCTACTGCATGTACAACACCTAACGAGGGTCAGGAGAGGTAGGCGAAGGCAACTCTCACCGGTCCTAGAGAGGTGTATGAGAGCCCCACACCACGGAGGGGCGGCAATACGATAGTGTTCTAAGCACCAATCTATTTTTTTTCCCCTGGTTGCCCTCAATGTCCTTCTTTCCTCCCTTCCCTCTGGCATCTTCTCAGTGCTCTATGTCGACGATTTTACCCTCTGCGGTCGAGGCGATGACTTGCCTTTCCTTAACAACTTCAACTTGCGATTGATGCCGTGTCGTCTTGGACCATCAATCATGGCTTCAAGTTCTCTACAACTAAAACGTGTGCTATGACTTACTCGGAAGCAAGTCGTTCTTCGTCCCACATTGTCGCTTTATGGTCATCCCCTTGTGAACAAAGATTCTGCTAAGCTTTTAAGGTTAATCTTTGACACTCGTTTGTCTTTGGTCGCCCCATCTCTCTTACCTCGGAGTTGAATGCTCCAAGGCCCTCTCCTTACTTAAGGGTGTTGTCTCATACTTCTTGCGAAGCAGATAGGCACACACTCCCCTCTCGCACTGTCTAAAATCGATTATGGTTGCCCTGCTTCTCCTTCTCTTCGCCGTCTGGATGCTCTGCACTATACCGGGTTGTGCCTCAGCTGTGGTGCCTTTCGTTCAACTCCTACCCTAAGCCTGTATATGTTGAAACAAGGCGTCCTGCAGGATCGCCATGCACTGTCTTCACTACCTTTCACGGTCCTGAAAACACTCTCACTCTCGCTTATGTCGTACTTTGACCTTTACCGCTCCTGTGGTCCCTGTTCCCCCTTCACCTCTTTCTGTATAGTTGATTCTCAACTATACTTGAACCTACAAGATTCTCTTTCGGTCTGTCTTACCAATATTTCTTCTCGTGTAACGGGGGGTGGAGGAAATAGCTCTCTGTAGTCCATTATTCCAGCACCCCCCCCCCAGTTAACTAACGAGGCCGGGGAGAAACAGCTCTCTTTAGTCCGTTATCCCGCCCTCAGTTAGCTAACTATTCTAGAGCACCCCCTAGTGTTCCTACGGCAGCCTGTCTCGTTCAACACCTTGTAACCTAGGTGCAATGACTACAAGGCGACGTAACTTGATCAGCTACCCGAAACTCTAGAGAACTCTAAAACACATTTCATTGCCACAAACGTATGAGACACGCATGGGAAGAGATGAATAATGAAGTAATTAGTGAGGGTTTGAGTTGAGAGAGGTAGAGAAGTGGGAGAAGCGAGGAGGGTCGTCAGTTGAAAGTGAGAGTTTGGAGAGGGGTGGAGGGAGAGTAGTAGATAGGTAGAAGTAGAAGAGTAGATAGTAGAAGAAATGCTGCCACCATCCATTCATTTGTCCGTATCTACAAGACAAGGAATGTAACTTGCCTGTATCACAATATTCTCAAAGATGTTATCAAGAGGTCATTATTAGTATGTTCCATCTGTATCATGTACTCATTAAAATCATGAAACCAGTAACCGCAGAGGCTTTCTCATCTTAACTCAAAAACTCTAGGGAACACAGTTAAAGACAATTTAAACAATAAATTCATCAATTATATTTCACATGATAAGTATCATAATTTAAGCAATTCAACTTAATGTTCAAGATTAATATACAAAGTGAGTCATCATCCAAGAATTCGAGAACCCTACAACTGTCTGCCCCTGATCATCACACAACACTTGTAAACACGACTAAGTCACCTTTCATGCTCAACTCGCCAAGTGTCTACCTATAGCTGGATTGAGAGGGAGGGGGGGGGGGGTCTGTAGTTGACAGAGACTGTCCCGCCCCGCTGACTGACAGCCTATCTCGGCGGCTGGCCTCTGCTGTGCTCTACTGGCTGTTCTCCTATCCCTTATCCTCCTATGCTCCCTCAGTATATATTGGGAAACCTAGTAGCTAACTCCGCCCACAAGTAGATAGCTCCAGGCTCTCTACCAAGCCACACCTAAAACTGGCGGCTTGTTTGAAGGCTATCAGGCTACAATTATCAGATTAACAGAAGCAAGGTGAAATTCGCATGAGCTGACCTCAGGTCATTAACGCTTAGAGGTGCGAGATTCAGGTCGACATACTAGCGCCTCTCAAATCTTTGTCTCTGACTCGTGTATCTGTATGTATATATTAATTAAAACAAAACCAAACACCTTTACGGTGTTACACTCGTGTCGTTCCGTCCTTGTCCCAGCGGAGGGTCCCTCTTCCTAAGTTTTGAAAATCTTTTACCCCTCCTATATTGGCTGTTTCTTATCTCCAGCAGATTTAAGACAATGGAGTTCTGGGTTCCCAGCCATATTGGTGTCCTTACATGAGCGTGCAGACGCTGCTGCTAAAGAGGCTATCCACACTTGGCCAATCTCTCGTAAAGGTGTCCTGTATTCAGACTTCTACCCAGTTATTCATTCCTCAATCCTTGCCCACTGGTCTTCTGTTACTGGTAACAAACTGTGTGCTCTTAAGAGTAGTGTCCTCCCATGGCCTTCTTTCTACCACTATAATGGGCGGTAGGAAACCGCTCTGATGAGATTACGTATTGGCCATATACGTTTAACTCGCGGGCACTTAATGGAGCTCTGCCCTGCTTCTTATAAATGATAATAATACTGAAGCCTTGCAAAGAAATCTACACCATGTGAGATCTACACTATCACCTCTGTCAATTTATATTGTTGATATAAAACCTTGCTACAATGTACTTTTTCACCTTACCTGGTATGTTAGATTAAGGACTTGCCCGAAACACTCTTGCAAAGCCACCAACACGCATAATGTAAAAATATCACTCTAATGTAATCTCACCAACCCTTCTCGTAAATAAAATATTATTATTACATGAACTCACAAATGGTCAGAAAACTGGCTAGTAAGTAATTATCAAAAGAAGGCCCTAAGCCAGGAAGGCTATGTAGCACCATCAAATGTGTGAAATAATCATAGGGTTCTAAATATCACTAAGGATGCCAATATGAGAACAGAAATGCATAAGGCGAACAATATCAAAGGTATCCATTTCACCAAGAATTCTATCGAGGGACAAGTGACCGCGAGGGACGGTTGGGAAGCAAGACACACACGTCCTGGAAATCAGGACATTCAACAAGGATATGCACACCATAAGAGGGATAATGCAGTTTGGACAATAAGGAGCAGGGCGGCATTCCATTAAGTGCCTGTGAGTTTGAGTTTACGTGTATGATCAATATGTAACCTCGCTGGAGCCGTTTCCCACCGCCAGTTACGATGGTAGGAGGAAGGCCATGGGGACACACTACTCTCGAGAGCACGTAGTTTGTTACCAGTATCAAAAGGCCAACGGGCAAGGAAGAAAACTGGCAAATGCTTTTTAATATCGACAAATGCAAGATCATGCATGTGGGGCATAACAACCTATGCCACAACTACCAAATTAATAGCATTACATTACAGCAGTTCGATGAAGAAAAGGACTTTGGAGTCAAAATGCACCACTCATTAAAAGTTGCAAAACAGGTGGGTGCAGCAGTCATAAAAGATAACCAAATTCTTGAGATAATCAAGCGTACTTTTGACGCTAAAGTAATGGTTCCACTGTATAAATCTCTGGTGCGTCCCCATTTGGATTATTGTATCCAAACATGTAGACCTCCTTTTCAGAAGGACATAGCTGCTTTGGAGAAGGTGTAACACGGGGCAACAAAAGTCATTCCAGAGACAAGTCATCTCTCGTATCAGAAACGCTTGAAAGCCAAAGGACTAACAACACTGCAAAACAGGCATGACAGGGCAGATCTCATTGAAGCTTTTAATGTATGTACTGAACAAGTTAGAGGATGTTGATCCAGATATTTTCTTCAGAAGGCCAGATGTAACACAAACAAGGAGCAATGGTTTCAAGCTCAACAACCCACAATGTAGAGCCGAGAAGAGGAGATGCTTTTTCACCCATAGGGTTATTACCCCCATGGAAATGCCTACCCGCCAAAGCCTTAACTGCCAAAACTGTGTCAAGTTTTAAAATATACCTGGAAAAGATCAAGGCAAATGGGGGGGGGGGACCTTTGCCAAGCTGCTGGCTTCCTGTCCTCGTTAAGGCCACTAGGGTTAATAGCCCTCAGGTAAATCAGATGTGGGCTCCATGCTGGAGCTGCATATTCCAGTGTTGGTCAGACATATGAGGTATACAAATTTCTGAATGATTCCTTACACAAGTTTCTGAAGGCAGTTCTTATGTTTGCCAGCCTTGCATATGCCACTGATGTTATCCTTTTGATATGGGCTTCAGGGAACAGGTCTGGTGTAATATCAACCCCCAGATCTGTGTGTGTGTAATTACCTAAGTGTAGTTACAGTATGAGAGCTACGCTCACTGTGTCCCGTCTTCCCAGCATTCTGTCATATAACACTTTGAAACTACCGACAGTTTTGGCCTTACACAGTAGATATTATACAGTAGATATAATATAAAAAAAATTTAGGTCGGGAATCAGTACATTACACAACCAACGGTTAAAAAAAGGCGGAGTCATAGAGCTAACAGCTTGATCATTCAGGCACAAAATGGTAAATACAAATAGTAAACCCACACCTACCTACTTACCTTTGACCTCAAGGAAAAGTATGTAGTTATTCAATTGAATAAACTTCTGGTGTGCCTCCACTTGGATTATTGTATCCAGGTATGCAGACCTCATTTTCAGAACAACATCGGCTTTCGAGAAAGTTCAACACCAAGTAACAAAAATCATCCCAGAACTAAGTTGACCCATACCAGGAACAATTGAGGGCTACAGGGCTAACAACTCTGCAAACCAGACATAACAGGACTGATCTCAGTGAAGTTTAAAATTACAGAACAATTTGGAGAATATTGTCCCAGACCACTTCTTTAAAAGGCCAAAAGTATCACAAATAAGGAGCAATGGATTCTATCCCACCAACCTACAATATAAGACAGAAAACAGGAGATGCTTTTTCACTCATAGGGTTAACCCATGGAATTGCCTACCCGCTGAAAGCATAATGCAAAAACACTGTTAAAAATAAAAATCCAACTCGAAAAAATCATCAGGACATGTGCGGGGACGTTTGACAAACTGCTGGCTTCCTATCCACCATCAAGGTGACTAGAGAGAGATGGTGGCCCTCAGGTAAATTCAGGTCACTCACACCCATACAAACATTTTAATGTATGATGACAATGATTAAATTCTTTATTGCTCCATGTCATAATCTGGACTTCCATTCAAATGTGTCTTGATAAACTTGAAGTGAGTCTCTGGTGATATGAATGAGACCTTTACAGCTGCATCTTTCTTCATGGTATCCATCCAAGACAGCTGTGGGTAATATACAGGGTTAGAATTATTTTTATACTCCAGTACATTACTGGAGTTTATTTCTCATCTAAGTCAACCTCCCATTGATATTACAATCTCAAAAACTTTCCCCAACATACTATATTATTTCTGTCCCTTTTATCCTCACTGTAATTTACATAAAACAAAATTAAATGCATAGCTATTTATTTACTTGTAAACTTTGCAAAACCTTGTACCTACTATTGTTTATCCATTTGTATTGTGACTACTTGTTACGACCCTGGGTTCCCTGGGTTGGGTTAGTTGGAAACCAGAGGTCAAATTGAGTTCTAAATAATTACTATACATTTATTTATTTATTTATTTATATACTAGTATATACATACAAGAAGGTACATTGGGATTGTGAGGATACATAGCATAGTAATTACATTCTTGTAAAGCCACTGGTACGCGCAGCGTTTCGGGCAGGTCCTTAATCTAAGAAACTTATAAGTAGGTAAATACTTGCAAAATTTATAAAAATGATAACAGTTACATAGCATGAAAAAAAATAAAAGATGAGAGAAAAATTGTTGGTATATTAAAGCACATAGGTAGCTCAGAATGATTGCAATGACAGCTTGAATGGTAGTTTAACAAAACTTAGCAGGCACAATACAGCATATGGCTAGCACATAAAAGAAGACAGCAATGAACACGATGATAAAGTTGTTTGGATTAAGTACATAAAGATTGGGAGATTGGGTAACACTAGATACAGAGCAAATTTAAAGCTCAGTGTAGGAAACTACGAAGATGAAATTAGGTACTTTTTATTTTTGTTTTTAAATGAGGCAAAAGTTTGACAGCTTTTCAATTCACTAGGGAGTGAGTTCCATAGACTAGGTCCCTTAATATTACAAAGCACTCTTGTATCTTGAATGGTCTGGATCAAATGTAATGACAAATTTTGCATGAGCCTCAGGCTGCAAATATGTTGCTTTCACTGGAGCATCTTCCATCATATCATCCATCCAAGACATCTGCCAATACAGTATGAAGTTAATCATGCTATCTATGTCTTTCTATATATTTACTTTTCTATCCATTTGAACTTATAAATGCATTCAATGGGTTATGACTTGCCTTAGCTTAAGAGTTTTTTCATAGGCTCTAGATGTATCTTGAGCCTCATCCTATACATAATTTTTTTTTTTTGTTAACATGAATCTACAGTGCTTTCAAACCAGTGCTGTACTGCTATGGGCACAAGGTAAAGTCAGGCATGAGATAAAGCTACTAAGCATCTGTTACCCCTGGCAAATAAAAATTATCCTTTAAGGATGACAAATCTAACATCACAAGCAGAAGGAAAACAATTCCTAGACCTGGTACAGGACTCCTTTCTCATACAGCATGCAGTAGAGCCCACACGTTGTAGCAGCATTTTAGATCTTGTGCTAACATCAGAAGAGAGCACGTTTGATGAAATTCAGGTGGGGGGAAAAGTTAACCCCTTCATGTGCTCACCATATTTTAAGATGGACTATGAGTATAGAAACCAGCATAAAGGTAAATGATAATGAATTTCTAGATTACCATTGAGGAAGACTATTACGGAACGAGTGAGGAACTGCAAAACATCTCTTGGAGAGAGCTGATAGGAGAGCATGGCATGGAAGAATCATGGCAAAATTTCAAAAGGGTCATCATGGAACTTGTTCAAAAATGTGCCAAAAAAGGAGAAAGAACAGAAAGGGAACAAGATGGATGAGACAGGTCATAAAACGAGCATTGATAACCAAGAGGAACCGATGGAGAACGTATAAATCCCCGATGAACATTAAAGATTATGAGGTATACAAAAGAGCATTAAACTTGGTCATCCAGAAAATTGAGATTAGCCCAAAATAACTAGAAAAGGTAACTTGCCAGAAACACAAAGAAAGATCCAAAATCATTCTATGCCTATATAAGAAATAGAAAAAAAAAAGACTGTAGGACCCTTAATAGATGAGACTAACCAAATTATATTAGATGACAAAAAGGGCAGCAAACACACTAAATGAATATTTTACATCAGTGTTCACATTAAAAAGGTTAGATGACATCCCATCACCCACAAAAATGTATACAGGTGAGGAGAATGAATTTAGGTATACTATACAGTATACCCATAACATGCAACATAAAAAGGAAGAACATTGACATATTAAAAGACACAAAAACCCCTGGTGTAGATGGAATTCAACCCAGAGTTATAAAGGAGCTGGCAGAAGGACTATGCCTACCAATTAAATTACTTTTCACAAAATCTCTGGACCAAGGGATAGTTCCCCTTGAATGGAAATACTGTATGCAAATGTCACCCTGTTTTCAAAGAAGGCTGAAAGAGCTCAGCAAAAAATTACTGGCTGATCAGCTTGACATCACACATATGCAAGCTCATGGAGAGAATTCTCAGGGAAAGAATCATTCACCATCTTTCAGTGAACAATCATCTACAATTGATACAACATGGCTTTGTTCAAAATAGATCCTGCCTTACAAACCTGCTCACATTTTTTTAAAAGGTTACCAGCTAGTGTATTAAGACAAAGGCCTTCCAGAGGATGTAGTGTAGTGGAATCTCGGTTAACGACTGCCCTAGAGTAAAATTTTTTGCTATATGACGTCAAATTCATCGTAAAACTTGAATTGGTGTACAACGGTTGACTTGGAAGACGAAGTCTGTCTGTATGCATGTGGGTTGAACGAGTGCATGGTGCTGGGGGTGCGGGGTGAGGCACTCTCAGTTTGTTTACAAGTTTATCCTGCATAGTGATTACTGCTGCGACGCTTGAATTTTTTGTGAAGAATTTCATTATTTGCCTGCTTTCTTTGCTTTTTTTTACATAAATGTTCTTATTATATATTACACCATGGGCCCCAAGAAAGTCAGTGGTAAAGTTCAACCTGAGAAAATAATTGTGAGGATGACCATAGAGAAAAAACAAGAGATCATTTGTAAACATGAAAATGATACGAGGGTTGTTGAAAAACAAGTGTCGCTAGACAGGTGTTTAGAGAGAAAAACCAAGTACTGTAGTGAGCCACAAACAGGTCCTAGTGGTATGCACGCAAAATGTAGGAGTGTATCCCAGGAAAGTCATCACTGCCTGATGTTATAAAGGAAAGGGACTTCCCTTCCAAACACTAACACCTTTGCAAGGTGTTAGTGTTTGGCCCTCTCCTCCTCCCCCTTTCCTCACCGTCTTCCATACGCCAACAAGAGTCCTCATTCAAGGTAAGATAGCTACAATACTGTATTATATCTAGTATAAAATGAATGTTAATCGGTATAAAATTTATTTTTAAGCTAATACTTTTGGAGGAGTGGAACGGATTAATTCAATTTACATTATTTCTAGGGGAAAAATTTGTTTTGGTTGACGAATTTTTGGTTGAGATGCATCTCTGGGAATAGATTACAATTGTTAATGAAGGTACCAATGTACATGGATTTTGCCAAGGAACTTTGTTAAGGTACCAAATGAAAGACTATCAAGGAAATTACAGGTCCATGGAATAAATGGTAAAATACTAGAATGAATAAAACAATGGTTGAAAAAAAAAAAAAAAACCAAGGGTCCTGCTAAATGGGAACGAATTTGAATGGAGAAATGTGGCAAGTGGGGTACCTCAGGGGTCCACTTTGTGGCCAACCCTTTTTGTCATATACATTAATGACATAGATGAGAATATTACAAACCATATCATCAAATTTGCAGATGACACAAAGATTTATGGTAAAGTGGGAAATGAAAATGATATTGACGCTTTACAAAAAGATCTACAGCAACTCCACAAATAGTCAGAAGACTGGCAAATGCTTTTTAATATCGACAAATGCAAGACCTTGCACGTGGAGCATAGCAACCAACACCACATTTTTGGGTGGCCACCCATAATAATTTTGGCGTGTTTAGAAAAGGAAATATCTTCTAAGGTGGACAGAGTAGCAGAAGAGATGAAAATCATTGAGAAAATAGTAAGTTTAGAAGAAGGCCTCAATTTAAAGAAACATGTCAGTGATTTTAGGATGATAGGAAAATATGAGAAAGACAAGAATTGCCCCTTAACCCTTAAACCGCGCAAATCATATATATATGATTTCGTGTCTAACGCTATAATTTAAACGCCCCCCCCTGGGATAGGGGCAGCTATAGTACAGCCACAACCAATAGTTGCCAGATGCCACCTAGAAAAAAAATCCAGGCCAATATTCTTGGGTGTTAGAGCGTCGGTATTGAGCAAGCCACCAAGGCTGGCACATGCAGCAAGAGCTCATAGCACCGCTGTTCAGCTTGTGACCACAGCATCGCCTACAAATGCCATAATATATATGATACTGCTATTATTTAGCAGTGATAGTATTACTGAAGCCCCCTGACTGTGATAAAACTGACCAGGATTCTGATAATAGCAGGATTGTGGTGATATTTAGTGCTGTGCTCCATGTTGGGAGGAGTAATGCTGTGGGAGGGGAAGGTAGTGGCATTGTCTTGAGTGTGTGTGGCCACCTTTTATTGACTGCACTCACCATACCAGCTTAGTGGTTCGCTATGGTGAACACAAATGTAGATACTTATATATAACGTCTGTATATAGTGAATAAAAGCAAAAACAGTATAGTGGGAGGAGAATGTGGGTGAGTGAGGTGTTGAGGGAGGGAGTGAGTGGCTGGCTGGAATGTGGCGGTCACTCCTCGTTACTTTTTGACTCATAATAGCAACTTAGTGGTTCGTTATGGTGAACAAAACATGCAGATACTTATATATAACCTGTTTTTTTTTTTGTTTTTTTTTTATTTATTTATTTTTTATTATTATTTTCTACCACAGACGTGGCCACACATTTACAATGCTAACCAGCATATATACATTTTCTTCTGTCCTCCATGGACAGGGTTAGAGAAGTGTTAAACATACAGTTCAAGGGTTTATTGAACACTCAACCACAGAAGGTGATTCGGTGCTTTTAAAATGCTAAGCTAACCTACATACGTAAATACATAGATACACAGATTTACGTATGCCCTACATAAAGTGTTAGATGTGTCTTTTACATAGTGTCATTAATGTACATTCACAAAGGTGAAATGTAATTCTGATCAGCTTCCATATATACTTTATGTATATGTATATGTGTGTGTGTGTGTGTATGTATATGTATGGGTATATAACCTGTGTATATAGTGTAATAACCGACAAAGTATTTGTTCACTGTTTGATGAACACAATTGAATCAACAATATGCACACCATATTTTTGAGAACAGCGATGATTCACTCATTTTATATAACACACTATTGAATAATATTACAGCAAAGAAACTACGAAAAATCAATTAGAGACATTGAAATAATTAGGTAATTATCTCTTTGTGGCAACTCCGGTCTGACAGCTGGCGAGCAACAGATTGCCTGGGACGCACGCTGAGTCAGCGCCTGTTTTTTGCCAGACTTCCCCACCCTATAGCGGGCAATATATGCCACTTATGATTTTTTTTATTATTTTTCCCATGATCAGTGAATACAAACTAATAGGTTAGGAAGAATATTATTATTATTATTTTTTTTTTTATGCGCCTGTGGGTGTCAAATGGTATCTAGCCATGCGCCATTTAAGGGTTAAAAAGAAGTCTCACCAGTTTTGGAAAACGATCCTGGATGATGATTCCAGCATTTCCAGCAAACATTTGAACCATAGGAAGCCTCTCCATCCATGGCCATATCATGTAATCTAGCATACCTGTGGGATGTGCAGCACTGTGTATTAAATTTTTAATACTGTTTTTGCACACGTATAATAATAGTAGTAGGCATCCATCAGTCTTGGCTGGATGTAGTATATTAAATCAATTAAATCCAATATTCATCTTATTTTTCTATAATTTTGTAGTATGCCCCATTTAGAAAAAAAATAAATATTGAGCATTTGTAAGTTTACTCTCTTTTTATCATAGAAAAAGAAAGCAGTGTACTATTAAATCATGACATGATATACTGTACATGAACCAGCAGCAACACCATCTTACCAGGCCTACCACCACAAAAGAATTCAGAGCCTCTTTTTACAAGCTCATTCTCAAACACATCAAGTCCAGATTTGATATCATCGCAGGATTTTTGAGTCTGCTCGTCCTCCTTTGAATAGTATAACTTGTATAAAGGTGTAGTTATCTGGGAGAATAAATATTAGAAATATCATTAGTAAACATGTAGGCTTTAAATGTTTGTAACCAGACTGACTAAAAGAAATTACACACTTTGACTGTATCATGAAGGCATCCCACATGCTAGGCATATCTAAATACAGAGTTGTGGATATTCTAACAAACTAAAGTGCTCTCTCGTGTATATATTCAAGTCTATGCCATAAGGTACACCTAATAAAATCTCAGCTGTGACCATCTCTGACCATTTTGTTAACTGTTGCACTGAAGATTTTATTTAAATGTCACCCCTTGTTGCAAAATAAAACAATAAAACATTTTCTTTAAAAGTGATAGAATGATATATAGTAGGAACAAGATGTGGAGTTTATGTGGATGTATGCTTTTATATTTTACATATTATTACTCAGAAATTATTGTACTGAATATTATAAAGCTTTCAGCAGATCGGTCCAATCCGGTACGTGGCTGGTTCGATCTTCTCCTCCGATCTTCGTGTCTGGTCTTTTTGATGCGAGTTTATCACCACTTGTATGGTGATCAGATGGCTTCATTAATGGTGTCCCACCTGCGAGTTTTGTCTCGGCGGCAGTATGAAGTTTCCTTCTAGTCCTTTTGGCATTTCTTGTCTCATCGTAGGTTGTCTTCAATTTCTGATCAGGTTGTCTTGTCCTTTCTCTCTTGGTTGTTTCAGGACTGTCATTGCCGAATACTGTCGCCTCATAGTGTGCGGCACTGGTGGAGCCACTTCAGCTTGCATTCAGGGTGGGTGTCACTTCTGCTTCGTTCTGCAAGCTTTCTCTGGCATTGTTTCACCTCTGGCCTGCTCCTGTGCTACCTGAGCTATCCTGGTCGTTGGACTGGGTGCTCTCTTTTCTCGCTCTTCTCCTCAGTTTGTGATGGCCTCTTCGGTTCAGGACTGTTTTTCTGAGGCTTTTTTCTTGTTGGCATTGGCCCCCGCGGGGAAGTTGGGTCAGGGAGCTTCATGATCTCTTCCCTCGAAGGGGTTTCTGCTCTTTCGGTCCTCGTGGTTTGTTTGCAGCTGTCTCCTTTTCTGGCAAAGAATGAGACTGCTGCTTTCCAGAGGGGTCCTTGGGTTGTAGATGGCTGGTTTGTTCGACTTGGGCTGCATTATGAATTGTGTCCGGGTACGGCCCTTTGCCATTACTTGCCCGCCACGGCCTCCGTGACAGGGGACGGGCTCTGGGTTGACCCGGTTTCTCTTCTTCCCGGTTCCTGGGCGTGGGTCTCCTAGGTCGTCAGCATGATTATATGGTCCAGCCAGCCTGCGGTCTATCCCCGTACCCCACGACGTTCGTAAGTTTGCGGCTTTGGCTGCTGTTTTCGTTAATATGTCTTGGGCTGACATTCGGACATGGAGCTTTTGGAGGTCAAACAGGGTCCTGGCTGCACTGTACCTCGTCAATGTTCCATGCCCTTCTAGGGCATGTGTAGCCTTGGGTCGCAGGCTGCAGCCAGTTGTCTCGACTTCACATTGAGGAGCGAGTGGCGGCCGCCTCCCGGGTAAGTCCCTCTTTTTCTTTATCTTTGGTTAGGTAGCTCCGGAGAGCTGAAGGGGCTCTTTACAGAAAACCAGCATTGAATGTAATGAAATACCATTTTCTGGGCGAGACCCGGAGGTTCCCTGGCATTTCTCCCTCCCTCCGGTCGGCATTTTTTTTAACTTTTTATATAGTTTCTGAAATGAGGTTGATAGCTGGTATGAAGAGTTTGGGGCTCCCCCCTTCCCTCTACTGGGGAGAAGGGAAGTTGTGCAGGCAGTGGTGTGACAGCTGTGGTGACGTCATGCTTGTTTGCTTGTTTTGTGATCTGGGAGTTCTGCCTGCTCGTTCGGCTTTTGGTTTGCAATGTTTAACCAGCTGTAGTTTGTTTTGGGATTCCTATCTTTCTGGGTGCCTGACCTGGTAGATGGCAGACATAGACTGTTTCCAACTACAGATGGATTTCTATAGGCCATGACTCCTCGTGTCTCTCTGAGGGACTCAGGTTCTGGCTCCAGGTTCTGGCTTGTGGTTCCCGGTAATCAAAGAACTCCAACGATTGACATTGACTGTTGCCATGGTCTACCGGGAAGCCGAAGGGGCTCTCCACAGAAAATTATATTTTTTAGAAGCTATTCACTAGCTTTATAAAGAAACTAAGATTTTTGTCAGTTGCTTATTAGACATTCAGAGCCATCTATTGAGAAAAGAGGTAATGCGTCACAACCTAACATTAGGTCAGGTTGTGGGCAACCTATGTTGCCCCACACTATTTTGTAAAATGTAATATCATGGGTCCCATAGTCTGTTCCAAAAAGGTATTTCACAGATGAAGTGCCAGACAGACCAGGTCCTCTCCCCAGCATCACAGTTATCTAGTTAATGCATTTGCCAAGTGATTCTTCAAATGTTAACCTAATTAATGAAACTAAAACAGCAACTATCATAAAGTCACTGGAGAAATTGCCAACAAACAAGTAGAAAGAGAGGGTGATTACAAAAAATATAGGGACCTATGTGCCAATTATTCTTTAATTAAAATTTTGTCACAATAAAAAAATCATGTTCAGGAGATAATTTATTACTTGTACAAGTTCTACAAATACAATACAGCTAATTATTTAAGTGTGCATATGAAAAAATGAGATAGGACTATTCATTACAAGTTTGAGTTTAAGTACATAAAAAAATTAAGAAGTTTTATGAAATCTGAATTTTAATTAAATGATGTATACATGCATCCTACTGACACTGATGTACACACCTGTGAGATGCGCTCGATGAACATTCGATCCTCTGCTTTTTTCAAAGGATCAGCTGGGTAGAGTGGTGGCTCAGGATAGACCTCATCTAAATAATCACATGTTATCAGTGACTCATATATGCACCGCCCATTTTGCTCTAGAATTGGTACCTTACCAAAGGGATTCTTCTCAAATAGCCACTCTGGTTTGGTGATCAAGTTAACATTAACAATCTCATGTCTGAAATTAGCCAAATTGATTTGTTATTTATTTATTTAATTATATACATACAAGAAGTTACATTGAGTTTATGAGAGTACATAGCATGATGTGTTTACATTTTTGTAAAGCCACTGAAACGCATAGCTTTTCGGGCAGGTATTTTAATATTTTAATAATGAACATTTCCACCTCATTTCATATTTTAATGTGGTGGAGAAGTAACAGCCCAGAGGACTATTAGAAAGTAATGAAGGGAAAGAAGGTTCATGATGTTCAAAAACACAGCATTGATGGTAATGGAACTCCAATTTCTGAGTAAGCCCCAATGTCTCCCTGAAGCTACTTGCTGATATAGTGCCAAACTACTACATGCCATTAGTCATAGAGTTCTTTTCGGTCTACTGGGGACCACGAGTCAGAATCTGGCCTCCTCAGAGAGGCACAGGGAGCAGTAGGGTTATAAAACTTTCTACAAATTTCATTTGTATTCTG
Organism: Procambarus clarkii; assembly: GCF_040958095.1. Classification (NCBI taxonomy): domain Eukaryota; kingdom Metazoa; phylum Arthropoda; class Malacostraca; order Decapoda; family Cambaridae; genus Procambarus; species Procambarus clarkii. The sequence continues at coordinate 23,252,806 of NC_091208.1, read as the reverse complement.
CCACCAACAGAAAAGCACCCAGAAAGTCTGCAAGACAAAAGAAACCACTCCTGGTTAGAAATGAGACTGCAGCCTCAAAATTGCCAAAAGAGCTCCCCAACAATGTAACAATGTAAACTATCAAAATTTCATGAAACTAGCATCTGCTTGTTTGCTTCGCTTCCCCTTCATTCAGCGGGAGGAGGAGGGAGGCAACCAGAGGTCAGCCAGCTGGCCCACCCTCAGTTCTACGATGATGGAAATACCCCCAACACCCTGGAGGGAGGAAGGGTGACAGGAAACCACCAGGGCTCACCCAGAAAGTGGCACTTCATTACATTCAATGCTAGTTTTCTGGTGGGGGGAGGGGGTAACCCCCTTGTGGCTACCTGAAGCTACCTATACATGGAGAAAGAAACAAAATGGGCATCAACCAGGAAGGAGGGAGCACAGCCAGAAAGCAAACCAATAGGTAACACAGAACAATTAACACGTGGGTGCCAGATACTGAGTTAGAAACCATGCCGCCATCACACACAGTGGCCCCTAAAACACCTGTGCGCAAAGCAGGCCAGTCCACAAAACAAGGACACCCATAGGATGGCTGAACCCCAAAAATATGGTTACAAAGAACATGCCCCAAGGCCACACTAGGGTGTCGGAGGTAGAGGTAGGAAGAGGTACCGGTAACCCCACCTCGACCAGTCCTGCTTGAAGGCATAGACTTCGATGGCCTCGCAGTCGTGGAAGGGTGCCATATAGTAGTGGTGACACCTTGACCACGCCGATGTGTAGAGGTCAACCTCTAGGAGCTGTACATCCGGCAGAGCCAACTGAACGAGTCGGCGTCAATCGTCCATTCTGGGGACAGAGGAATGAACCGTGACAAGCCGTCCACCAGAATATTGGACATCCCCCGAACGTGAACGGCCAAGAAAGCCATACTCCATAACTCGGCAGACGAGTCACCCAAAGCAGCCAGCCCCAAAGAGCCAAGGACTGCATCGAATCCCCGCAGTTCAGGCAATGAACCACCGGGAAGCAGTCTGAATGTGGCCGGATTGTCGAAGCTCAAGCAACCCGAAGCCTCCGAAGCGACATCCACACAGCCGTGAACTCCGCACTGTGCTGTGGGCCCAACAGAAGGACGGGCCCCACCGCCCCTGGCCGGCCTGGTGAGCACTGGTCACAAAGCCCCAGCCAAGAGACGACACGTTCGTAAACACCTCGAGCAAGGGCTTGGGTAGGCACCAAGGCATTGAACCAAAAAAAAAAAAAAAAAAAAAAAAAACGAAGAGGAAGCCAGCGATAGCAGCCGACGTATGGCATCTGGAGGCCGAACCCAGTGAAAGCGAGAGCGGTTTTAATTTGCAATAGGTGCACCAAATGAAATTAATGGTTTTACCCGATGGACCGACCAAGAGCAGATGATTGTACTTAGTCGTTCATCCCAAAAAAATGTTAAATGGTGTTTCGGGGCCTCACCTAGACCACATATAACTACTGCTAGCAACTTACCAGCTCACAAACTCAACCCCACAAACACAAAAAGTAGCCTGTAAATGAGAGAGACACTTAGAGGACATATATCAAAGGATAAATAGGTTTTATAAATATTACCAGCATTATAATTTAAGTGCATCAAATTCTTGATAAAGTGTGAAGATGTGACAACATGACTGGTCCTAGAACATGCTCTTGTCATTAGCACAATCAGGATACAAGTGAGGTTGATGGGTCCAGGCAAACCCTGCTGTACAGCAACAAGGAGTCCAGCAAGGGCCTCGCCACGGCCCTTGTGGATTTATTCAAGGAGCGAGGTATTAGTGGCATGCATTAGTTTTATCGACAGACTAGTTCGGGCTTCCTTTAGCAATCATGTACACAACACCCAGGGGAATTTGTTTTTTTGTTCTTGTGAATAGAGCATTTCTGAATATTTGTATAAGAGTTTTACACTGTGCCAGATCAACAAAAATGCACTTTTCTTAAAATATTTATATTAATTTTACTCTCAAATAAATTTTTTACCTGATGACAAGTCATACTCTTGATTTATTTTTTAGATATTTTCAAGGATTGAATACGTAACCATTAAATTATGATTTCTAGAATACAACTTACGTAACGTTTTTGGCAGCGAGAACAAGGCGTGTTCGCTGGGCATATGGGCAATATGTCATGTTATAGCATCGCATAACTCCATCTCCCAGTGGAGGACATGCTGATCCTGCCAATAAATTTTTCTTTTATCAATTTTATATACAGTACTTCTTGATGTGCACGATATATGATTGCAGACATAAAATAATTATTTAAATTATTAATATCATATGGAATACAGTATACAGCAGTTCCTACTCAATCCTCTTCTGGAAGAGACACCAGCTCGGGCATCAATCATGTGATAATGCAAGATGTTATAGAAGAAAAGTGTAAGCAGCAGCAAATTAAGGCCATCAGCTTGCAGTTTTCAAGATAGACTGACTTATGTATGACTGAGTATGGGTTCAGGACAGGGGGTGGATTTAAACAGACTTACTTAAGATGGGCCAATAAGTAGGCCCATAGTACTGTAGTACTACTACAGTAGTACTACAGTACTACTGTAGTACTACTGTAGTATTATGGAGTACTACTGTAGTACTCCATAATTCTTATGTTCTTGGCACTACACTATACTACACTACACTACAGACAAAGATTTCAATGAACAGCCTAGACTTAACACTTTCGCGCTCTCCGCAAAGGTCACTCAGCCAACCGAATGTGCGCGCTGCGTTTTTATCGCTTAAGCGTAAAAACAAAAATGTGTATACTCTTTTTACTCTCCTGACCTTAGTTCTCATGCTACGTATTTCATTTTGGCACCAACGTGTTTGCAATAAAATTCTCTAGAAGAACATTAGTAAAATAAGTCACGAAACATATAGGGATACCAGCACCAAATAAATAACTACGTAGATGACTCGCCGTGAGCGCCCATCAGCAACAAAATGTTTTTACTCTTGGGATTATAATCACCTCCACACTTGTTCTACAGCGTTAATTTTGGTATCAATGGACTCGCAATGAAATTCCCAACACGGTGATATGAATATAAGCGTTGAATATTGATGCAGCCCGCCCGCAAGAGTGTGGGAAGTGGTGAAATTGTTACCCGGTATCGGTGACGGGACGACGCACAGCGCTTTGAAAGTTTATACTTATTTCACTCTCATGACATTAATTTTCTATGTACGTCATTCATTTTCATGTCAATGTATTCGCAATAGAATGTTCTATGTGCCCATAGGTAAAAAATATCAACAAAGCGTAAGTTAGAATAGCGACAAATATAAAACAACGCTGGAACATATCAGTGAGCGTCAAACACACACGAAATATTTTTACTTTTGTTATGTTTGTCAAGATTATACTTGTTGCACACAGTTATTTTTGGTTGTATATTGATCGGAATAAAATTCCCTAAACAGACATATGCATATAATACATGATATGGGGGAAGAATTACCAGTATAAACGGCTAAAGTCACCCACCTGCAACCCGTTTGGGACAAAATACCATTTGATCGACGTTATCCACACCTTTCATGAACTTATTGTACCATGCAGCCTAGTGGTGAGAAAGAGAGCCTCATAGCGCGCAGTTTGAAACAAACCCAAAGTAAATCGGATAAAAATTGAATTTTATACAAATATTTTAAAAGTTGACATAACTTTATGTCCACTATGCGTTTACGTTAGACGAAACCGAACGCGCCGGCGCGTCCAGATAGCGCGAAAGTGTTAATAGCCTATTGTCATGTGAATTCATTTGTAACTACTGTATGTGGTTTTTAATTGATTTAAGATACTATGATGGCACAGAGCAATTTCAGTTCCATTGTTCCTTCAAGGAAAAATATGAAATACAGTATATACTCGTTGCAGTAAGACATTGCCTGGTAACAAAAAAATTAAGTATAGTGTACCCAATAGGGTTTCATAGTACAGTTGGCTTTGTTCTCAACTAGCAATTGGGGATCTTGAATTCGATATACAGGTGTCCTTTTATCTAATGCCTCTGTTCACCTACAACCAAATAGGTACACTGGAGTTAGGCAACTGTTGAGGGATTACATCCTTGGGAGGGTCAGTAGGAAGACCTTGGGGCAACCTCGATACAAGGCAAAAGTGAGTGAATATACACATACATAAATACATAAACATACCTGATTTACCCAAGAGCCACTAACCCTCGCGGTCTCGACAAGGAAAGGAAGCTGACAGCTTGTCGAAGGTCCCCCCCCCCCCATTAACCTTGATGATCTTTTCTAGGTGTATTTTAAAACTCAACACAGTTTTGGCAGTTACAGCTTCGGCAGGTAGGCAGTTTCATGGGTTAATAACCCTGTTCGTGGAAAGCATCTCCTGTTCTCAGTTCTACATTGTGGCTTGTTGAGCTTGAAACCGTTGTTCCTTGTTCGTGTTACATCTGACCTTCTGAAGAAAATATCCGGATCAACATCCTCTAAATTGTTCAGTATTTTAAAAGTTTCAATGAGATCTGCCCTGTCATGCCTGGTTTGCCTTTGTCTGAGTAGCTGGTTGCCATTTCCAAAAATGTGAGCTTGTAAGTTTGTAAGGCAGGATCTGTTTTTAACAAATCCATGTTGTGTTGATTGTACAAGGTTTTCACTGAAAAATGGTGAATGATTCCCTCTCTGAGGATTCTCTCCATGAACTTGCAGATGTGTAATGTCAAGCTGATCAGCCAGTAGTTTTCTGCCGAGCTCGTTCTGCCTTTTTTGAAAATGGGGTAACATTTGCATACTGTATTTCCAACTGAGGGGGTGATGGGATGTCGTCCAATCTTGGTCTAAGGATTTTGCGAACAGTAGTTTCAGTGGTGAACCATACTGTCTGTCTGATATATCATTTTTCTCCGGGTGTTCTACCCATTTAGTTTTAATAATTTTTTCCAATATTTTGACTGTTACACTTGTCAATGATACAGGTCTATAATTGAAGGGGGGGGGGGGGTCTTCACTGCTGCCACTTTTGTAGAGTGGAACTACGTTAGCCTTTTTCCACACATCAGCTACAACTCCTGTACACAGGGATGCCTGAAAAATCAGTTGAAGTAGAATGTGCACCTGAGCTCAGCATTCTCTCAGAACCCATGGTGAAACTCCATCTGGACCAACTGCTTTGTTCTTGCTTAGCTCCTTGAGCATTTTTTCCACTTCGTCTCTAGACACCTCTGTGTGCTTTATGTTGTTCTCTGGCATTCTTATTGTGTCTGGTCTGATTTCATTTTGCAAAAACACACTTTGGAACTTTTCGTTTCATGTTTCACACATTTTCAACATTAACATCAGTAATAAAAATGATGGCAAGTTTCTTGGCCTATTCCTAGACAAGAGACTCAACTTCAGCACCCACATTCAACACATAACTAAGAAAGTCTCTAAGATAGTTGGTATACTCTCTAAAATAAGATATTATGTTCCTAACTCTGCTCTCCTCTCACTATATTATACACTAATCTACCCCTATCTTAATTATGGTATCTGTGCATGGGGGTCTACCACTGCAAACCGCCTTAAGCCCATCATCACCCAGCAAAAATCTGCTATCAGAATAATAACTAATTCTGCTTTCTGACAACACTCAGCTCCCTTGTGATCAGATCCCTAAAATTGCTAAATACAGTATTAATAATAATATAATAATTATAATAATAATTTTTATTTACAAGAAGGTACAATGGGTTTGTGAGATTACATAAGATTGATATTTTTACATTCTTGCAAAGCCACTAATACGCATAGCGTTTCGGGCAGACTTAACTCCCTCCACACATTCTCTTGTGTCAACTACATTTACAAAACCCTGTTCTTAAATGCAAACCATGCTCTGAAACTCTCCCTGGACAGATGTAATAGGACCCATTATCACCACACCAGAAATAAATATATCTTTGATATCCCCAGGGTCAAACTTAATCTGTGTAAACACACTATGCAAATTAAGGGACCTAGTCTATAGAACTCACTCCCTAGTGAACTGAAAAGCTGTCAAACTTTTGCCTTATTTAAAAGCAAAACCAAAAAATACCTAATTTCATCTTCTTAGTTTCCTACACTGAGCTTTAAATTTGCTCTGTACCTAGTATTACCCAATCTCCTAATTTTTATGTACTTAACCCAAACAACCTTATCATTGTGTTCATTGCTGTCTTCTTTTATGTGCTAGCCATATGCTGTATTGTGCCTACTAATTTTTGTCAACTACCATTCAAGCTGTCATTGCAATCAATCTGAGCTACCTATGTGCTTTAGTATACCTACAATTTTCTCTTTTTTTTTTTCTTGCCTTGTAACTGTTATCATTTTTATAAATTTTGCAAGTATTTGCCTACTTAAATTTTCTTAGATTAAGGACCTGCCCGAAATGCTGCACTTACTAGTGGCTTTACAAGATTGTAATTACCATTTTATGTATCCTCACAATCCCAATGTACCTTCTTGTATATACATAAATAAATAAACTGACTTAGTTATGTTAGTTTAGGTTAGGTTATGATCGGTTAGGCTAGGTAGATTTTGTTGGATTTGGTTGTATTTGTATGTTAGTTTTAATTCATATTAAAACAAAATTAATCATATATAATATAATGGAAATCTTCATCATTTCATAAAGAATTTAAGAATAATATATATAAAAAAAATTGTTTTTGCAAAACTTTTGGATTTTTTTTTCCAAACAGCAAGTTAAGGGTCCTCTGGTAGGTTAGAAGGGCAGCAAGTTCTCCTAAGGTTTCAAAATGTCATGAAAACCGTTAATTGAATGTGACCTCTCCTAACCTAACAGCCTAAGCCAGAGGACCCAAAACAGAAAACAGGCCAGTACATCACTCTTGAACCAATTCCATTTTAATTACATGACAGTTTGATTGCCTCTTGGATTCTTGTTGCCTGGAGGCAACATTATCAGATCAACCGGGGAATTGATCCCATCTTCGACATTACGGATATTATCATAAATGTGTAATTTAATAAACTCCACATTGATTTAGGAAAACTATTTTGTCAAATAAAGTTCATAAAAGGTCCCCTCCGCCCGACTTTGCACCCTTAAAATAAACATAATCTTGAGAGGGTTGCAAGATGTGAATCCCTTGCTTTATGTTAAAGTTTGTTCACGTAAGTCCCAGCTGCGTCTGGGTACAAGAACTGGATAAACAACCCAACGGGTTGTTCTTATTGGACCTATTATTAGTTTCCTATTAAACAGCCCAGCGGGTTGTTGTACATGCTGCTACGGCGGTATGTTCAATCACAGGATGAGTAACGTTACCCAATAAACTAGCCCTCCGGAGAAAAAATAAAAAAAAAATATTAAATAGATTTGACAATTCCTTGAGAACTATATTAAACTTGAGGAAACTCACCTGTACTGAGATGCTTGGTGGTCATGGTGACGAGGGGGGAGAGCCGAGCCTGGTTGGCCATTATCAGCGAGGTTATGAGTCTCTGAGAGTACTGGTGGCCGCCAGCTGGAGGTGTTTCTCACCATGACTCCTCCAATATCACTCTCCTCCGGTGTATTTGCTATTTGTCTCAGGGTTGCCAGTTCCAAATTACTAAAAGTAGCGAGCTGACGGTCAAAAAGTAGCGAATTTGCAAGTAGAGTAGCCCAATTTTTTGTTTAGTCAAATCGAATCAAATCAAATGTTTATTCAGGTAAAAGTACATACATACAAGATGAGTTACAAACATAATGTTAGGTTTCTAGATAGCGACAGTACATACAGACAGATGACATTCAAATTTAGTACCTTACCTTGAGGTGCTTCCGGGGCTTAGCGTCCCCGCGGCCCGGTCGTCGACCAGGCCTCCTGGTTGCCGGACTGATCAACCAGGCTGTTGGACGCGGCTGCTCGCAGCCTGACGTATGAGTCACAGCCTGGTTGATCAGGTATCCTTTGGAGGTGCTTATCCAGTTCTCTCTTGAACACTGTGAGGGGTCGGCCAGTTATGCCCCTTATGTGTAGTGGAAGCATGTTGAACAGTCTCGGACCTCTGATGTTGATAGTTCTCTCTCAGAGTACCTGTTGCACCTCCGCTTTGCAACGGGGGTATTCTGCACATCCTGCCATGTCTTCTGGTCTCATGTGATGTTATTTCTGTGTGCAGGTTTGGGACCAGCCCCTCTAATATTTTCCACGTGTAAATTATTATGTACCTCTCCCGCCTGCGCTCAAGGGAGTACAGTTTTAGGCTCTTTAGTCGGTCCCAGTAGTTTAGATGTTTGACTGAGGGGATTCTAGCAGTAAAGGATCTCTGCACGCTCTCCAGGTCAGCAATTTCTCCAGCTTTGAAAGGTGCTGTCATTGTGCAGCAGTACTCCACTCTAGAGAGCACAAGCGTTTTGAAAAGTATCATCATCGGTATAGCATCTCGATCTAGTGTGAAAAGTTCTTGTTATCCAACCTGTCATTTTTCTTGCAGTTGTGACGGCTACTTTATTGTGTTCTTTAAAAGTAAGGTCTTCCGACATGAGTACACCCAGATCCTTTACATTGCCTTTTCGTTCTATGTTATGATTTGCCTGAGTTTTGTACGTGGTTTCAGTTTTTATATTTTCATTTTTTCCATAGCGCATGAGCTGGAACTTATCTTTGTTAAACACCATATTATTTTCTGTAGCCCATAGAAAGACCTGATCTACATCTGACTGGAGGTTCGCCGTGTCCTCTATGTTGCCTACTCTCATGAAGATCCTAGTGTCATCTGTAAAGGATGATACAGTGCTATAGGTTGTGTTCTTGTCTATGTCCGATACGAGGATGAGAAAAAGTACTGGAGCAAGCACAGTACCCTGGGGGACTGAGCTCTTCACGGTTGATGGGCTGGATTTTATTTTGTTGACTATTACACATTGAGTTCTGTTGGTCAGGAAATTGTAGATCCATCTGCCTATTTTTCCGGTAATTCCTTTTGAACGCATTTTATGTGCAATAACACCATGGTCACATTTATCAAAAGTTTTTGCGAAATCTGTGAAAATTACATCAGCATTTTGTTTGTCTTCCATAGCATCTAATGCCATATCATAGTGGTCCAGCAACTGCGACAGGCAAGAGCGCCCTGTTCTGAAACCATGTTGTCCGGGGTTATGGAGTTGCTGTGAATCCATGTATTTTGTGATCTTACTTCTTAGCACTCTCTCAAAAATTTTTATGATGTGCGATGTTAGTGCTATCGGTCTGTAATTTTTTGCCTCTGCTTTATTTCCTCCTTTATGAAGTGGTGCTATCTCTGCTGTTTTTAGTATATCAGGAATAACGCCAGTATCTAGGCTTTGTCTCCACAGAATGTGGAGGGCCTGCGATAGTGTTTTTTTACAGTTCTTTATGAATATGGATTGTTTGATTGTTGCCGCCGAAGGCGGCTAGTTTATTGTGCACCCCATACTCATCCTGTGAGCGGTAGCGCAAAAGCATTACAGAGGGCACAAAAGGTCTTTATCGGACCTCATCTTAGATTATTACATAAACAATTTCTTCAATCCTTCACACCTTATAGATACAATGTCAGCTAGTTACAGAGAAAGTGCTATTACAAGAGCTACATATTTACAGTAAGTCATCATACATTAATGGTAGGTCTTGTCGTTAATACATAATAGTTTGGCCAATGGGATATTACAGAGTCATAGGGGAGCTTCTTTTTATTATTAGTCCTCACAATACACTACTTGTTTCTGAATCTCATATGTCGTTCATCTACTGGAAGCAAAATGTGGGTACAGTGCAAGGATTTCAGGTAATTTATCCATGGTAATAAGATAGGTTGCCATATCATACAGAGTGAGCTTAGATTTATCTCTAAAAGGCTCAATTTTACAACAATCCAAGATATAGTGTTCGAGTGTGTGTCCCTGCCTATGTCCACACACTTTACTTCATCTAGATCCCTATACAAGCCGAACTGCCAGAGATACTTGTCAGTTCGGCTTGTATAGGGATCTAGATGAAGTAAAGTGTAAAGTGTGTGGACATAGGCAGGGATGAATATGGAGTTCCAAGAATCCGGGCCTGGTGCAGAGTGCATAGGCATACTGTTTATGGCTTCTTCAAAATCCAGTGGGGATAGGGTGACGTCTGATATATGATTTGATGTTGGTATCGTATCCATGAAAAATTCATTTGGGTTATCAATCTTTAGTGTGTTTAATGGCTCGCTGAAAACAGAGTCGTACTGCGTCCTCAGTAGCTCGCTCATTTCTTTATTGTCATCGGTGAAAGTTCCATCTCCCTTTCGCAGGGGCCCGATACTAGATGTGGTTTTTGATCTTGATTTTGCATAGGAGAAAAAATATTTCGGATTTCTTTCTATTTCACTGATGGCCTTTTGCTCTCTTTGCCTCTCCTGGGTTTTGTATGATTCTTGTAGCTTCCGTTCAATTGTTTCTATTTCTCTACCTAACCTTCGCCGTTCTTGAGATAGGGTGCGACTCTCAAGTTGTTCCGCGATTCGTTTTCTTCGCCTATATAGGGAACGACGTTCCCGTCCCAATCTGCATCTCTTCCTCTTTTTTCTTAGAGGTATGCGGTTTGAACATATTTCTAGTGCTACTGAGCTTATTTTTTCCAGGCACTGGTTCAGGTTTGCATTTTCTAGCTGTTCTTCCCAGTTTATTTCTGTGAAGTCCTGGTTTATTTGCTCCCAGTTTATCTGTTTATTATTGAAGTTGAATTTGCTGAAATCTCCTCCACCGGGAATCTGGACTGGTTTTGAAGGTCTACTCCCCATGGTTGTCATAACTTCTATTAAGTTGTGATCTGAGTAACAGGTATTTGTAATCATTATGTTCCTGATCAATTCATCATTATTAGTGAAAATGGGGTCCAGCGTGTTCTCCTTCCTAGTTGGTTCTACTATTTGCTGGTTTAAGGCAAACCTGTCGCACATCCGTAGCAGGTCATTTGCATGTGCCTGTTCATTTAGGCTACTTCCTGGTATTCTTTCTGATATTACTGTATTAGCAAGGTGCTTCCATTTCAGGTGCCGTAGGTTGAAGTCCCCAAGCAGGATGATGTTCGGAGCTGGATTTGTGAGGTTTTACAAGCAGTGTTCTATTTTCATTAGTTGGTCTTTAAACTGCTGAGGGTTTTCCTCCGGTGACTTATATACAAGGACAATAACTACATTTAAAATCTCTATTTTGATTATCAGCACTTCCATCATATCATTTGAGGTGTTTAGCAGCTCAGTACAGATGAGTGTCTTTGATGTAGAGGCTGCAACCCGTTCTCGCAAATTCGTAAAGTCAATATTGACTTATTAACTACGTGCATAGGTGATATACTAAACATAATAGATACCCTTAAAAAGATTCACAGAAAACACCGACCTTACCTAACCTTGTTAGTATCTTAAGATAAAGAACACTGTTTTTTCAAAAAAACGGTGGGTTTTCTGAGTGGAAGAGAACGTATGTCTGGAAGCTGACTGTAACCGCCCCAAGCTGCGCGCGCATTGAGCCGAGGTTATATAAGCCTGGACGGAGACGGCGTAGCCCCTCTTCCAAGCCAGCAGCTGCTCTTACATAACGCCCACCCTCCTCCCGGGATCCTCTGCATCATCTGTTTTAATTTTGAAAGGGACGGCCCACAGACGTGCTCAAGGGGCACTTGCTCTTGCATGCTAAGCATTTGCTGTATCTTTGGGGGTGCTCCGCCGGAACCCCCAAAGTGATAAGCCTGCAGATAGCCAAGAAATATTCCCATGAATTGTAATTAGTCTAATTAAGTTAATGCAACTTTCATTTACTACCTATGGATGTAGTTATTAATTGTAATTGATCTCTACTTTATAATTATATTTATACTCTATTTATAATTAGTTATAATTAATTATAGTTATAATTGGTTTATAATTTTATTATTTACACCATTTATTTACGATTATTCATATAATATAATTTATTACATTGTTAGGCTTTTCCAACGACGTCGTCCCAGCCGGTGTTGTTCCTGCAGAGGATGGGCCAGCTGGTGGCTCGGCCGTAGCTGTTGCAGCGGGCGCCCTCACAGATTCAGCTAGTTTCAGCAGACGATGTTACAGCTGCTAACGCCCCAGTTCCATCTTAGCCTTCCCGGCAGCCGATGCTTCAGGCATGTACCTCCAGCTGAAGCGTTCCACCCGACGTTGCGCCCATCAATTTAACACTCTTTTCAGTTTTGTAATTCTCGCTTTCCCAGCTTCATGAATTGTTCCCGTTATTTCTAGGACAGTAATATTCCAGTCTTTAGCCTAAATTGTCTTGCAGCTGGCCCTCTACTTACCACTAAGGTCTTCCCTGGTGGCCAGTTGCCGCTATTTTCCTCCCTTTAGCAGATGTTGATGCTCCAGCTGTCGATGTCCAGCTGCAGGTGCCCAGCCCCGATGTTCCAGCCGCTGATGGCAGGATTTTGCAGTTCAACATTCGGCAACGGTCGTTAAGTTAATCCATTATTTTGCACAATTTTGACTTTTGGTGTTTGTGTTATACACGCTACGTTAATGTGGGTTTAAGGTCCAGGTACTACCCACGTGCATAATTCTTTAACTTATAAAAAATCCCGTGCTTATTGTATTTGAGTTATTAACTAAGCCAGCTAGGTTGTGCTAGTTGCCGTGTCGCAGGCCTCTTGCCTCTTGCTTCAGTTTCCCTGGCTTCGCATTTTCCACTGCCTACTCACTTTATTCCCGCTCAGGATGCTTTGTCTTATTGCACGTGTCTTTTACTGTGTTTACAGTATGTTTGTTTAACTTTTGCTTTGCCTTAAGTTATTAAGTAAAGTCAGTTAGGACGTGCTAGTCGCGGTGTTACGGGCCCTTGTCTCCTGATTTAAGTTTCAGGCCCTGCATTTGTTTAGTTTCCTCTGTAAATTATTACTGTTATTACGGGTAGCCTTGCGGCATATTTGTTGTTTCTCCTGGTTACGTTATGTGGTTTATCATTTACGGCCTAAATGTTTACATTTACCCTATCACAGTTTAATTCAATTGATGCCCTCCCAACACCAGCTGCAGGTTTTACTTCCCGGTGGAAATTTACGCTTGTTCGCTCGACTTTGTTTAAGTTGTTAGGTAAGGCCAGTTAGGCCGAGCGAGTGGCTACTCGCCGTCCCGGTTATCTCTACCTTAAGCTTTGACGCCCTGGCGTCGTGCGGTACGCCGTTTTGGTGATTTATAATTTATATTTTTTGTGAACAATTTTAAAATATATCTTATGACTGCTAGACTTTCAGTTATGAGTTGTATTACTTCCGCAATTTATAGCATTGCTTTTGCCTCATGCCTAAAAAATTTGTTATTGTTGGACTCGTAATTATGATTCGTATTTAATACGGCAAATTTTTCCCGCAATTTACACTTTGCTCAAGTTTCACGTTCAATTTGTTATATTAAGCGACTTTCAATTAGGATTTGTATTAATCTATTGCTTTGCCTCTGCACCATTAAGTTAATTTCAGCTAGGGTACGCTAGTTGCAGTGCATTCGGGTTGGCCCCCCCCTCCCATTTTTTATCCGGTTATTTCGTCCTATTACACTCGTTTCCCTCATTATATACTCCACGTTTTAGTTATAATTACTAGTTCTGGGGAGGTCCACATGTCGTTGAGGCAGAGGCGCGACGCAGTTTCGAGTACTGCGACGGCCGGGTGGAAGTGAGCATATGTACATGTATGTGTGTGTATATATATATATATGTGTATGTATATATATATGTGTGTATGTATATATTCATTAGTTGCTATACTAATTTATAGTACTGTCATTCAATTTTTATTTCCATCTTGTCCGTAGTAATTTATTATGAATCTGGGAGTTGGTTTACTATTTTCGTCCTTATTTCTGTTGTTTTACTATATTAATTACATTAACTATTTTACTTTTACGGATCCCTAGCCTTCCTGGTGTCCATTTCTCTTTGCCTCAGATCCCCAGATCGTGAAGTTCTTGGGGTACTGCTGCTCGCAGAATGCTCATCGACACTCAGACTAAACTCATTTGCGCCTCATAAGGCAGTTTCTTAGGCTAACTATTCAGCTCTTAACATGCTTTTCGGAGGCCAACTTACAATGGAGATCACTGTAACGGACTCGGTTACCATCCTTATAATTCATGTCACTGGACGCAAGCATGTCGCAGTTACGCCTTAAGACCTGTTCTTATAATTGTTTTATGGTTTTATTTATATATTGATTTGATATTGTATACATAGTGATCATATAAATATTTATGGTTGGGCTGTTCTATCGTTCTATACTATTCTATTGGATTATTTTGAAATGAATTACTACTTGCTAGATCCCTCCCCCTGGATAAACTTCTGCCCTTGACCCAGATACGGTAACTGGTTCCCCCCCCCCTTTTTTTACTTGTCTGGGTTTTTTTTTTTTTTTCCCACTAAAGCTCTGCTCGGTTTGATAGTTACCTCACTTCGCTACAGACTAGTTTCCTGGAAGACCTTTTTTCTCTTCCTTTCCCCTCTAGTCACTCCTATCCCCTGTGCCAGTGTTCCTTTTCAGAGTTTTCTGCAGGGTATAACCCCGGCTTTATCCATTAATGACACTTGCCCAGTTCACTTCCGGAAATGTCCCCCTCCTCTTAGAAACTAATTCCAGCAGTACCCTTAAAGGGTAGGTTCCTTGCCCGTCACGTTCATACTGCATGCCCGTGTCTGCCCACCCTTACTGCCTTAATACTTCCAGAACCGACTACGGAAGGCGCACAAGGTACACCATTGATGAACAAGGAAAAGGGATGGAGCCCGAGGGCAGACTACTGCACCCATGAGGTCGACACACATTCCTAACTACAGCGGCCAGCCGCCGCGTTTGCCCTCCGGGGTTGGGGGTTGAGCTAGGCTCGCCTCCAGCCGACCACGCCCTCCTACCTTTAGAATTGGTAGGGCCACTCGGCTCTCTTGACGGGCTCGCCAACGGAGATAATGGCGGGTCCAGCAACCAGCTGAAACCCCCAGCTGACTACGTCCGGGACGTTGTTGCTCCGCCACTCTGAGCCCTCCTTGCGGCCACCGGGCCTCGCCCTTCGGGGGGGGGGGGTCCGTGTGGGAACCGACCTGTGAGATTTATATTTATTTAATTTATACGAATTTATATTTACGTTAATTTATATACTTCGATAGCAATTTGTATAATGATAAGTGGACTGTATTTCTACAATAATCTCTTAATCTCACAAATCGATCCTCTACACATTAGGGGGGGTTTATATTAATTAAATATATATGCAGCCAATCAAACTACAGTATTAACTACATACATTGAAAAGGTTCCTTATCTTATAGTACAGCAGGTTAGTCCACCAGGTATAACTAGGGTGTAGACACCAAATTATCCTCTTTGAGGTAGCTTCCATCACCCAGTAACTGGTGCACAAAGTCTTGCTTCCTCGTCTTGACCTGTTAAAAGGGCGCTAGCTGTAAAGCCAGAATCCTATATATGACAAGTATTTCAGAGAAAACACTGTACATGGAACAATGAAGACCTGGCTTAATTACCTTTAGTTTGAGGCTATATCGTGCTCTAACCGGCTAACCCTACCCAATGACATTAATGGCCACTAATGATAGATAATGGGTTTCGGAAAGAACACTTAACTTGATTTGTTGACAGCGTGTTGAAGATGGTACACCTTTGGTTTCCATAACACTACGTCCAAGTAAAATTAACAGGAGCCATATTTGCTCCTGTGAGCCTCTGGTCTAGTATAAACAATGGCAATGTCTAACACTCCATACTATTGACGCTACTGGCCGACATTGTCCAGATATGATAGGAGCCAAATTTGCTCCACACGTCTCGGAGGTGACAATAACAATGGCTGCCCCTCCTTCCTCACTGACGCCTGGCTTACATTGTCCAGATGTCAATAAGTGATAGAAGGGTCACATTTACTCTACTTTAATACTGATAATTAAGTTAATTTATATGAGATGGTTTTTATGATGGTAAAGTCCAAAGACTAATGTATTTAAGAATAATTCCCACCATAATAGGTGGTGATTTATAATAGTATGTGGTGATGATATCCCGTTTTCTTTAGACGGTAATTCCACTACAAGTTACGTTTTCTATGGGTAACTTGTTTATACAATACAGCTATTATCTGTATGATTATTAAATGGTGTCGGATTTTCCGACAGTCCGGCCAGCTGGCCTGCGGTGGGGGTGCAGCGCCGGTCCCCAAGTGTCCCGCTGTCCGCAGCCAATCCTTTGCCCAGTCTACGTGCTAGTAAGAGTACGGAAACCCTTCTCCCGCTGGCCCTCACGGGATTGGGGGTGCTCCGCCGGAACCCCCAAAGTGATAAGCCTGCAGATAGCCAAGAAATATTCCCATGAATTGTAATTAGTCTAATTAAGTTAATGCAACTTTCATTTACTACCTATGGATGTAGTTATTAATTGTAATTGATCTCTACTTTATCATTAAGGATTATTCATTATAATTATTCCTTAATACTTTATTGTTATGCACTAGTCAATACTAATTATTTATCATTCATCCTAATTAGCTATTTGATTCATTAAAAATAATTGCTTATCATTATACTATTTATTATTATTATTATTTATTATATAATAATAATTATTTTATTATTTATTAATTTATTATTTATTAATTTATTATATATTAATTTATTATATATTAATTTATTATATAAATTTATTATATAAATTTATTATATAAATTTATTATATATTTATTTATTATATATTAATTTGTTATATATTAATTTATTATTTAACATTATAAAATAAACAAGTCCCCAATCTGAGCACGTTTTCTTCCAACCTCAGAAAAAAGAACACTGTTTTTCCAAAAACGGTGGGTTTTCTGAGTGGAAGAGAACGTATGTCTGGAAGCTGACTTTAACCGCCCCAAGCTGCGTGCGCATTGAGCCGAGGTTATATAAGCCTGGACGGAGACGGCATGGCCCCTCTTCCAAGCCAGCAGCTGCTCTTACATAACGCCCACCCTCCTCCCGGGATCCTCTGCATCATCTGTTTTAATTTTGAAAGGGACGGCCCACAGACGTGCTCAAGGGGCACTTGCTCTTGCATGCTAAGCATTTGCTGTATCTTTGGGGGTGCTCCGCCGGAACCCCCAAAGTGATAAGCCTGCAGATAGCCAAGAAATATTCCCATGAATTGTAATTAGTCTAATTAAGTTAATGCAACTTTCATTTACTACCTATGGATGTAGTTATTAATTGTAATTGATCTCTACTTTATCATTAAGGATTATTCATTATAATTATTCCTTAATACTTTATTGTTATGCACTAGTCAATACTAATTATTTATCATTCATCCTAATTAGCTATTAAATTAAAAATAAAAAAGTCATTAAAAATAATTGCTTATCATTATACTATTTGTTATTATTATTATTTATTATATAATAATAATTATTTTATTATTTATTAATTTATTATTTATTAATTTATTATATATAAATTTATTATATAAATTATATAAATTTAATATATATTTATTTATTATATATTAATTTATTATATATTAATTTGTTATATATTAATTTATTATTTAACATTATAAAATAAACAAGTCCCCAATCTGAGCACGTTTTCTTCCAACCTCAGAAATTTTTGATTTTTGCCCGCAGCTGGCGGGCAAAAATCGCGATTTTCGCCGCTACCGGCCAAAAATAGCGCGATTTTCGCCGCTACCGGCCAAAAACCATGCGATGTTCGCAGCTGGCGGGTAAAAATCTCGATTTTTGCCGCTAGCGGCCAAAAATCGGGCTATTTTTGCCGCTAACGGCCGAAAACCGCGCTATTTTGCGCAAAAACTATGCGATTTTCGCAGCTGGCGGGCAAAAATCGCGATTTTCGCCGCTACCGGCCAAAAATAGCGCGATTTTCGCCGCTACTGGCCAAAAACCGCTCGATTTTCGCCGCTACCGGCCAAAAACCATGCGATTTTCGCAGCTGGAGGGTAAAAATCGCGATTTTCGCCGATACCAGCCAAAAATAGCGCAATTTTTGCCGCTACCGGCGAAAAACCGCGCGATTTTCGCCGCTACCAGCCAAAAACCATGCGATTTTCGCAGCTGGCGAGCAAAAATCGCGATTTTCGCCGCTACCGGCCAAAAATAGCGCGATTTTCGGCGCTAACGGCCAAAAACAGCTCGATTTTCGCCGCTACCGGCCAAAAACCATGCGGTTTTCGCAGCTGGCGGGAAAAAATCGCGATTCTCGCAGCTACCGGCCAAAAATAGCGCGATTTTCGCCGCTACCGGCCAAAAACCAA
The DNA here is from genome assembly GCF_040958095.1 of Procambarus clarkii. NCBI lineage: Eukaryota > Metazoa > Arthropoda > Malacostraca > Decapoda > Cambaridae > Procambarus > Procambarus clarkii. The sequence continues at coordinate 23,234,484 of NC_091208.1, read as the reverse complement.
GCGATTTTCGCTGCTACTGGCCAAAAACCAAGCGATTTTCGCAGCTGGCGGGGAAAAATCGGGATTTTCGCCGCTACCGGCCAAAAATAGCGCGATTTTCGCGCTACCGGCCAAAAACAGCTCAATTTTCGCCGCTACCGGCCAAAAACCATGCGATTTTCGCAGCTGGCGGGAAAAAAAAGCGATTTTCGCCGCTACCGGCCAAAAATAGCGCGATTTTCGCCGCTACCGGCCAAAAACCAAGCGATTTTCGCAGCTGGCGGGGAAAAATCGCGATTTTCGCCGCTACCGGCCAAAAATAGCGCGATTTTCGCCGCTACCGGCCAAAAACCGCGCGCTTTTCGCCGCTACCGACCAAAAACCATGCGATTTTCGCAGCTGGCGGGCAAAAATCGCGATTTTCGCCGCTACCGGCCAAAAATAGCGGGATTTTTGCCGCTAGCGGCCAAAAATCGGGCTATTTTTGCCGCTAACGGCCGAAAACCGCGCTATTTTGCGCAAAAACCATGCGATTTTCGCAGCTGGCGGGCAAAAACCGCGATTTTCGCCGCAATCGGCCAAAAATAGCGTGATTTTCGCCGCTACTATCCAAAAACCGCTCGATTTTCGCCGCTACCGGCCAAAAACCATGCGATTTTCGCCGCTGGCGGGCAAAAATCGCGATTTTCGCCGCTACCAGCCAAAAATAGCGCGATTTTCGCCGCTACCGGCCAAAAACCGCGCGATTTTCGCTGCTACCAGCCAAAAACCATGCGATTTTCGCAGCTGGCGGGCAAAAATCTCGATTTTCGCCGCTACCGGCCAAAAATAGCGCGATTTTCGCCGCTACTGGCCAAAAACCGATCGATTTTCGCCGCTACCGGCCAAAAACCATGCGATTTTCGCAGCTGGAGGGCAAAAATCGCGATTTTCGCCGATACCAGCCAAAAATAGCGCGATTTTTGCCGCTACCGGCCAAAAACCGCGCGATTTTCGCCGCTACCAGCCAAACACCATGCGATTTTCGCAGCTGGCGGGCAAAAATCGCGATTTTCGCCGCTACCGGCCAAAAATAGCGCGATTTTCGCCGCTACCAGCCAAAAATAGCGCGATTTTCACCGCTACCGGCCAAAACCCGCGCGATTTTTGCCGCTACTGGCCAAAAACCAAGCGATTTTCGCAGCTGGCGGGGAAAAATCGCGATTTTCGCCGCTACCGGCCAAAAATAGCGCGATTTTCGCCGCTACCGGCCAAAAACCGCGCGATTTTCGCCGCTACCGACCAAAAACCATGCGATTTTCGCAGCTGGCGGGCAAAAATCGCGATTTTCGCCGCTACCGGCCAAAAATAGCGCGATTTTTGCCGCTAGCGGCCAAAAATCGGGCTATTTTTGCCGCTAACGGCCGAAAACCGCGCTATTTTGCGCAAAAACCATGCGATTTTCGCAGCTGGCGGGCAAAAATCGCGATTTTCGCCGCTACCGGCCAAAAATAGCGCGATTTTCGCCGCTACTGGCCAAAAACCGATCGATTTTCGCCGCTACCGGCCAAAAACCATGCGATTTTCGCAGCTGGAGGGCAAAAATCGCGATTTTCGCCGCTACCAGCCAAAAATAGCGCGATTTTTGCCGCTACCGGCCAAAAACCGCGCGATTTTCGCCGCTACCAGCCAAACACCATGCGATTTTCGCAGCTGGCGGGCAAAAATCGCGATTTTCGCCGCTAGCGGCCAAAAATCGGGCTATTTTTGCCGCTAACGGCCGAAAACCGCGCTATTTTGCGCAAAAACCATGCGATTTTCGCAGCTGGCGGGCAAAAATCGCGATTTTCGCTGCTACCGGCCAAAAATAGCGCGATTTTCGCCGCTACTATCCAAAAACCGCTCGATTTTCGCCGCTACCGGCCAAAAACCATGCGATTTTCGCCGCTGGCGGGCAAAAATCGCGATTTTCGCCGCTACCAGCCAAAAATAGCGCGATTTTCGCCGCTACCGGCCAAAAACCGCGCGATTTTCGGCGCTACCAGCCAAAAACCATGCGATTTTCGCAGCTGGCGGGCAAAAATCACGATTTTACCCGCTACCGGCCAAAAATAGCGCGATTTTCACCGCTACCGGCCAAAACCCGCGCGATTTTCGCCGCTACTGGCCAAAAACCAAGCGATTTTCGCAGCTGGCGGGGAAAAATCGCGATTTTCGCGGCTACCGGCCAAAAATAGCGCGATTTTCGCCGCTACCACCCAAAAACCGCGCGATTTTTGCCGCTACGGACCAAAAACCATGCGATTTTCGCAGCTGGCGGGCAAAAATCGCGATTTTCGCCGCTACCGGCCAAAAATAGCGCGATTTTTGCCGCTAGCGGCCAAAAATCGGGCTATTTTTGCCGCTAACGGCCGAAAACCGCGCTATTTTGCGCAAAAACCATGCGATTTTCGCAGCTGGAGGGCAAAAATCGCGATTTTCGCCGCTACCGGCCAAAAATAGCGCGATTTTCGCCGCTACTATCCAAAAACCGCTCGATTTTCGCCGCTACCGGCCAAAAACCATGCGATTTTCGCCGCTGGCGGGCAAAAATCGCGATTTTCGCCGCTACCAGCCAAAAATAGCGCGATTTTTGCCGCTACCGGCCAAAAACCGCGCGATTTTCGCCGCTACCAGCCAAAAACCATGCGATTTTCGCAGCTGGCGGGCAAAAATCGCGATTTTCGCCGCTACCGGCCAAAAATAGCGCGATTTTCACCGCTACCGGCCAAAAACCGCGCGATTTTCGCCGCTACCGGCCAAAAACCATGCGATGTTCGCAGCTGGCGGGTAAAAATCGCGATTTTTGCCGCTAGCGGCCAAAAATCGGGCTATTTTTGCCGCTAACGGCCGAAAACCGCGCTATTTTGCGCAAAAACTATGCGATTTTCGCAGCTGGCGGGCAAAAATCGCGATTTTCGCCGCTACCGGCCAAAAATAGCGCGATTTTCGCCGCTACTGGCCAAAAACCGCTCGATTTTCGCCGCTACCGGCCAAAAACCATGCGATTTTCGCAGCTGGAGGGCAAAAATCGCGATTTTCGCCGATACCAGCCAAAAATAGCGCGATTTTTGCCGCTACCGGCCAAAAACCGCGCGATTTTCGCCGCTACCAGCCAAACACCATGCGATTTTCGCAGCTGGCGGGCAAAAATCGCGATTTTCGCCGCTACCGGCCAAAAATAGCGCGATTTTCGCCGCTACCGGCCAAAAACCGCGCGATTTTCGCCGCTACCGGCCAAAAACCATGCGATGTTCGCAGCTGACGGGCAAAAATCGCGATTTTTGCCGCTAGCGGCTAAAAATCGGGCTATTTTTGCCGCTAACGGTCGAAAACCGCGCTATTTTGCGCAAAAACCATGCGATTTTCGCAGCTGGCGGACAAAAATCGCGATTTTCGCCGCTACCGGCCAAAAATAGCGCGATTTTCGCCGCTACCGGCCAAAAACAG
>NC_091208.1:23212988-23230537 GCF_040958095.1 Procambarus clarkii | reverse complement strand
TCCTGGCCCCCACACGGGCACCCGTCCAACAACAAGCACGGAGCTACCAGCATTAACCGTAACGTCAGTAACTCGGTTAAGTCTCGAAGGCTTTCAACCAAGTCTGACGAACAGACTTAACCTGTAAGATATCTGCTTCCGGGCAGACAGCCACGTTCAGCACCTCCATAGACAATAGATCAGCACCTCCACAGACAATAGATCAACACCTCCACAGACAATAGATCAGCACCTCCATAGACAATAGATCAACACCTCCACAGACAATAGATCAACATCTCCACAGACAATAGATCAACACCTCCACAGACAATAGATCAACATCTCCACAGACAATAGATCAACATCTCCACAGACAATAGATCAACACCTCCACAGACAATAGATCAACACCTCCACAGACAATAGATCAACACCTCCACAGACAATAGATCAGCACCTCCACAGACAATAGATCAACACCTCCACAGACAATAGATCAACACCTCCACAGACAATAGATCAACACCTCCACAGACAATAGATCAACACCTCCACAGACAATAGATCAACCACGCTCAGCCGTGCACAATGCCCACCTGGATGACAGCGAGTTTGGGGGGGGGGGGGGGGCGTGAGCACCGAGCATGAAAGTTAGAACATTGAGCAACCGCGCACATGGGGAGTCGAACCCCGGCATCCCGGGTGGCCTGTATGACTTAGTGTCGGCTGACTCTAGAGTGCCAACACCACACACGATCCCCAGACGTAATGATGCTAACCCTACGACCCCTGGCGCCGGGGGGGAGGGGGGAGGGGGTGTCTCAATGGGGTGTAGGGAGGTGATGTCACTACCGGAGGGGGCGCGTCCCCCCTGTGTGTCCCACAGGAGGAAGAGGAGGAATCAAATCTTAGTTTTTTCTTTAGATATATCGAAGATTAGGGAAGGGATAGAACATTAGAATCAGGGATGATACTAACATGCTTCCTCTACATCCGGGGCGTCCAGGGTCACCACTGACGGCGGTGCCAGAGCCGACACGGTTGGGCTAGGTCGCATTTGCAAATTCTTTAAAATCAAAATTACTCTAAAACCGCGCAACCTGCACACTGTTTGAACTGAGATACTCCCTGAGTCGTCAAGTATATCCATAGATGGTTCACATGGCTCATGGTTATCTTGAGGTTATCTTGAGATGATTTCGGGGCTTTTAGTGTCCCCGCGGCCCGGTCCTCGACCAGGCCTCCACCCCCAGGAAGCAGCCCGTGACAGCTGACTAACACCCAGGTACCTATTTTACTGCTAGGTAACAGGGGCATAGGGTGAAAGAAACTCTGCCCATTGTTTCTCGCCGGCGCCTGGGATCGAACCCAGGACCACAGGATTACAAGTCCAGCGTGCTGTCCGCTCGGCCGACCGGTTCATGACGATGGGAAAGTAAATAATTATCAATAGAAGGCACCAAACCGGGAAGGCTATGTAGCACCAGCTCTATGTAGCTCTATGTAAGCTCTATGTAGCTCTACGTAGCTCTATGTAGCTCTATGCAGCTCTATGTAGCTCTATGTAGCTCTATGTAGCGCTATGTAGCGCTATGTAGCTCTATGTAGCTCTATGTACCTCATGACGGTGGCAAAGGCCTGAACTATACGGTGATCGATAGTACTGACCGACTAATGGGGCTGATATCTATACCTGGTCGTGGTAGTGGTGATGTCTATACCTGGTCGTGGTAGTGGTGATGTCTGTACCTGGTCGTGGTAGTGGTATGTCTCAACCAAGTAGAGGGGATAAGATGTCATGTTGGTATTAAGGGGGTAAGGAATGATGTCTTTTGATGGGTGAGTGATGTCATTATGAAGGATGAGAAGTGATGAGTATGAGGGATGAGGTGTGATGACAGGTCCTGCTCTCCGACCTCAGAGTCAACAGGACCTGAACCCCGACCTCTGGGCCCGCTCCTCGGGGAGTCAACTGGCAAACTTGGAACGAATGTATTTGTATACATGTAGAGGAGAGAGAGAGAGAGAGAGAGAGAGAGAGAGAGAGAGAGAGAGAGAGAGAGAGAGAGAGAGAGAGAGAGAGAGAGAGAGAGAGAGAGAGAAGGGATGGAGGGAGGGAGAAAGAGAGACAGAGAGAGAGAGAGAGAGACAGAGAGAGAGAGAGAGAGAAGGGATGGAGGGAGGGAGAAAGAGAGAGAGACAGAGAGAGAGAGAGAGAGAGAGAGAGAGAGAGAGAGAGAGAGAGAGAGAGAGAGAGAGAGAGAGAGAGAGAGAAGGGATGGAGGGAGGGAGAAAGAGAGAGAGACAGAGAGAGAGAGAGAGAGAGAGAGAGAGAGAGAGAGAGAGAGAGAGAGAGAGAGAGAGAGAGAGAGAGAGAGAGAGAGAGAGAGAGGGAAGGGATGGAGGGAGGGAGAGAGAGAGAAAGGAGAGAATAGGGAGAGGGAGGAAGAGAGGGAGGAAAGAAAATGAAGATGAAAGGAAGAATAGGAGAGACGAGAAGACAACTAAGATTGAAAAGAAAGAAATGAAAGAAGAGAAAGAAGAAAGCCAGCAATTAAGGCTGAGAAAATCCTTACATTTAGTTGGGAGTATTTTAACGCTCACACAATTGCTTGTCGAGGGTCGTTAGGCGGACCTTAATGGTCACGGCGATAGTGGTACTGATCAGTGTCAGCCCTCAACCTCCCCCCCCCCCCTAAAACATCCCTAACAATAACTATATTACTCTGATAACAGCAATATTGTCAAGATCTGTCGATAGTTAGAGGAACTGTCAAGACCTGTCGGTAGTTAGAGGTACTGTCAAGACCTGTCGGTAGTTAGAGGTACTGTCAAGACCTGTCGGTAGTTAGAGGTACTGTCAAGACCTGTCGGTAGTTAGAGGTACTGTCAAGACCTGTCGGTAGTTAGAGGAACTGTCAAGACCTGTCGGTAGTTAGAGGTACTGTCAAGACCTGTCGGTAGTTAGAGGAACTGTCAAGACCTGTCGGTAGTTAGAGGTACTGTCAAGACCTGTCGGTAGTTAGAGGTACTGTCAAGACCTGTCGGTAGTTAGAGGAACTGTCAAGACCTGTCGGTAGTTAGAGGTACTGTCAAGACCTGTCGGTAGTTAGAGGTACTGTCAAGATCTGTCGGTAGTTAGAGGAACTGTCAAGATCTGTCGATAGTTAGAGGTACTGTCAAGACCTGTCGATAGTTAGAGGTACTGTCAAGACCTGTCGGTAGTTAGAGGTACTGTCAAGACCTGTCGGTAGTTAGAGGTACTGTCAAGACCTGTCGGTAGTTAGAGGAACTGTCAAGACCTGTCGGTAGTTAGAGGTACTGTCAAGACCTGTCGGTAGTTAGAGGTACTGTCAAGATCTGTCGGTAGTTAGAGGAACTGTCAAGATCTGTCGATAGTTAGAGGTACTGTCAAGACCTGTCGATAGTTAGAGGTACTGTCAAGACCTGTCGATAGTTAGAGGTACTGTCAAGACCTGTCGGTAGTTAGAGGAACTGTCAAGATCTGTCGGTAGTTAGAGGTACTGTCAAGACCTGTCGGTAGTTAGAGGTACTGTCAAGATCTGTCGGTAGTTAGAGGAACTGTCAAGATCTGTCGATAGTTAGAGGTACTGTCAAGACCTGTCGATAGTTAGAGGTACTGTCAAGACCTGTCGGTAGTTAGAGGTACTGTCAAGACCTGTCGGTAGTTAGAGGTACTGTCAAGATCTGTCGGTAGTTAGAGGAACTGTCAAGATCTGTCGATAGTTAGAGGTACTGTCAAGACCTGTCGATAGTTAGAGGTACTGTCAAGACCTGTCGATAGTTAGAGGTACTGTCAAGACCTGTCGATAGTTAGAGGTACTGTCAAGACCTGTCGGTAGTTAGAGGTACTGTCAAGACCTGTCGATAGTTAGAGGTACTGTCAAGACCTGTCGGTAATTAGAGGTATAGACCAACACAAGAGGGGGGTAGGGGGGGTAGGGGGGGCGGGGGGTGTCAAGCATTAACGAGTCTTAATACTTGCTAATGATCTCCGATAGCTAATATCTCGACACACGTGTTGCAATCACCCAATGACACCTTAACAGGAATTGTGTCTTCAAGTCCTCAAGCAGCTTGTCTTCGGCAGCCGCTCGAACTCTCGTATCTCTCTCTCCTTCTCACCGACACTTAAATCGTGAACATCTTTCAGGAGGTGATGAGGGAGTTTGAGACGGCCACACGCGGCTCTCTGCTGGGCTCTGTCTTAATTACGTTAGCGACGGACGTCACCAGCGGCCGCCTTGGTCAGTGTCGCCGCTGGCATTCAGTCATTTGTTGATGTTCACTTCATTGAGACAGTTGGTGGAGAGGCTTCAGCTAGTGCTTTTACCCCAAACCCGACCTCAGACTAAGTCCATTCCATCCAGCGGTCGACCCCAAATACGCGTTCATCAATTTTAACATGCTGTTCATTCAAAACAGGAATTTTATCAAAATTAATATTATTATATATTAGTATTTTGTGCATATTTAGGCACTGGTTAGGTGTTTAGGTTCTGTTGGCGATTATTTGTATTTGTAGTACGTGGGTGAAGCATTTATAGCGTTGTGGTTCGAACACCAGTCGTCAGTGAAGCACTTGTTCCGGAAGTGTTCGGACGTCATCAGTTGTGAGTCGTGTGGAAACAGTTTTTCATTCATAAACAGCTGGGGGGTTGGCGGGTGGATGGCATGGACTTTGGGGGGGCCTTACTAACCCCAATGAATATAACTCCTCATTCATTTACACCGTAAACCGGCTGAACTCTGCATAGAAAAGTATATGAGAATATTAAACTTAAAACTACGCATAGACCTTTTACGTTCAAATATAAAAATATATTAAAATATAATTATATTTAATTTAAATTAATTAAAAATATAATTATATTTAATTTAAATTAATTAAAAATATAAAATTTAAATTCAATCCTCATTGCAAAACCATGTAGTGAAACCTTAATTAATCTATGTTTCTCAAGATGTACACGAATGACTCTTGCTGATTATCGATTCAAGCAACTTAGCGACAATAGACATTAAGCTAATTGGCCGCTAGTTCAACACAAGTGATCCATCTTCCTCCTTGACGACCGGCCTTACCTCCACTCCACCTTAATGATTGATTAATTAAGACAACCATTCACGCAAATCACCTTGACGCTTGTTAAGATGGCTCGTTGGTCCCCGGGGTTTAATTGCTTGTTTTGATAACATAACCGCTGATATTCCTCCCTGGTAACCGCTGATATTTCCTCTCTGGTAACCGCTGATATTTCCTCCCTGGTAACCGCTGATATTTCCTCCCTGGTAACCGCTGATATTACTCCCTGGTAACCGCTGATATTTCCTCCCTGGTAACCGCTGATATTACTCCCTGGTAACCGCTGATATTTCCTCCCTGGTAACCGCTGATATTTCCTCCCTGGTAACCGCTGATATTCCTCCCTGGTAACCGATAACATTACTACGTTAAAGTTTCTAATGTGTGTGAGAGAGAGAGAGAGAGAGAGAGAGAGAGAGAGAGAGAGAGAGAGAGAGAGAGAGAGAGAGAGAGAGAGAGAGAGAGAGAGAGAGACAGATTTCCACCGGTTGATTGACAGTTGAGAGGCGGGACCAAAGAGCCAGAGCTCAACCCCCGCAAGCACAACTAGCTGAGTACAGAGACAGAGACAGACAGAGACAGAGACAGACAGAGACAGACAGAGACAGACAGAGACAGAGACAGACAGAGACAGACAGAGACAGAGACAGACAGAGACAGACAGAGACAGAGAGAAACAGAGACAGACAGAGACAGAGACAGACAGAGAGAAACACAGACAGACAGAGACAGACAGAGACAGAGACAGACAGAGACAGACAGAGACAGAGAGAAACAGAGAGAGCAAGAACATCTCCTCCTGTACCAACCAGCAAAAACAACACACACACAACACCAAATCCCAACCAGAAAAAACACAATCAAACACCAACCCAATAACACGACATAAACAAAACAGACCCACCAAACGAATAAATCTAATCAACCATCTCCGCCATAATTCAACCTTACAAGTTACCAGATCTCGTTTTAACGAACCCCCAAACCTCCTCTCGGGCCCCTCACAATATTTACCGCCGACCTTTCGTACACACACACTTGAAACAGCATTATCAACTGTATCTCCCAAGTGTATCTCCCAGCCGGGCCGTACGACACCAAGCGCCGACTGAGAGAGAGAGAGAGAGAGAGAGAGAGAGAGAGAGAGAGAGAGAGAGAGAGAGAGAGAGAGAGAGAGAGAGAGAGAGAGAGAGAGAGTCGCGTTTCATACAAGAGTTTCTCAAATATTCTTTCTCTCCTTCTTTTCGTCCCTTGCGTGTCCTGTCATCGTATCTCTCCTACTGTTGCCTATTCGTTCTCATTAGTGCGAGGAGACAAGGAAATGGGGAAAGATAAGATTGAGAGATACCTCCAGGGTGCGTTCGTGATGGGGGGGGGGCGAGGGGGGGGGAGGGAAGGAAGGGGGGAGGGAAGGGGGGAGGGAAGGGGGGAGGGAGAGAGAGAGAGAGGGGGGGGGAGAGAGAGAGAGAGAGAGAGAGAGAGAGAGAGAGAGAGAGAGAGAGAGAGAGAGAGAGAGAGAGAGAGAGAGAGAGAGAGAGAGAGAGAGAGAGAGAGAGAGAGAGAGAGAGACAGACAGAGAGAGAGCGCGAGAGAGATAGAGAGACAGACAGAGAGACCTTACAAGATATGAAAGGTCTCGGGTCGCTGGTATAAACCAACCCGTCCTCGACTCAAGTCCATTCCATCCAGCGGTCGACCCCACAGACGCATTCATAAATTGTAACATGCTGTTCATTCAAAACGGGAATTTTCTCAAATATAAATTAGTATTATAGTATATTAGCATATTGTGTATATATAGACATAGGTTAGGTTAGGTGTTTAGGTTCTCTTGGCGATTATTTGTATTTGTAGTACGTGGGTGAAGCATTTACAGCGTTGTGGTTCGAACACCAGTCGTCAGTGAAGCACTTGTTCCGGAAGTGTTCGAACGTCAGCAGTTATGAATCGTGTGTAAATCGCTTTTCATTCATAAACAGGGGGTTTGGCGGGTGCATGGAATCACTTTTAGATCTTTGTTTGGAGGACGGGCTGTATAAAGGGTCTGTAGCTCAGTCGAATTCGCTCTTGACTCATAACTGAGAATCCCGGGTTCGAATCCCGGCCGGTATAGAAATGGTTTAACGCTTTTCCTATTACCAGATGCGCCTGTTCACCCAGCAGTAAATAGGTACCCAGGAATTAGTCAGCTTCTTGTGAGGGTTACATGGGAGAGATCACGAAGCAGTTACGCAAGCACTTATGAACCTGTACATCTTTCCTCAATCTTTGGCGGCTTTATTTGCAATCACTAAACAGTTAATGAGCTCCGAGGCACCAGGAGGCTGTTTATAACAATAACAACATTTGATTGGCAAGTCTTTCATGCTTGTAAACTGTTTAATAAATGTAACCAAAGCCGTCAAAGATTGAGGAAAGATGTACACGTTCGTAAGTGCTTGCGTAACTGCTTCGTGAATCTGGCCCCCAGGTTCGTAAGTGCTGGCGTAACTGCTTCGTGAATCTAGCCCCCAGGTTCGTAAGTGCTGGCGTAACTGCTTCGTGAATCTGGCCCCCAGGTTCGTTAGTGCTTGCGTAACTGCTTCGTGAATCTGGCCCCCAGGTTCGTAAGTGCTGGCGTAACTGCTTCGTGAATCTGGCCCCCAGGTTCGTAAGTGCTGGCGTAACTGCTTCGTGAATCTGGCCCCCAGGTTCGTAAGTGCTGGCGTAACTGCTTCGTGAATCTAGCCCCCAGGTTCGTTAGTGCTTGCGTAACTGCTTCGTGAATCTGGCCCCCAGGTTCGTAAGTGCTGGCGTAACCGCTTCGTGAATCTGTCCCCCAGGTTCGTAAGTGCTGGCGTAACTGCTTCGTGAATCTGGCCCCCAGGTTCGTAAGTGCTGGCGTAACTGCTTCGTGAATCTGGCCCCCAGGTTCGTAAGTACTGGCGTAACTGCTTCGTGAATCTGGCCCCTGGGGGAGGGTCAGTAGTTAGACCCAAAGGGGGGATGGGGGGGAAGGGGGTGACCTCAACATAAGCCTAACATGTACTGTATGTATAAACCTGGCTGCCTGTCCCCCAACACAATGAATTATTAATTATTCCTATGAAAGGAGCCGGTCGGCCGAGCGGACAGCACGCTGGACTTGTGATCCTGTGGTCCCGGGGTCGATCCCGGACGCTGGCGAGAAACAATGGGCAGAGTTTCTTTCACCCTATGCCCCTGTTACCTAGCAGTAAAATAGGTACCTGGGTGTTAGTCAGCTGTCACGGGCTGCTTCCTGGGGGTGGAGGCCTGGTCGAGGACCGGGCCGTGGGGACACTAAAGCCCCGAAATCATCTCAAGATAAGGCATCATTGTGCTCACATCAGGAACATTCACAGACGAAACTGCCGTCAAATAGTCAGGTGTCCAAGTGGACAACCTCACAATAGGAATCTGAAACGATGTCGAAATTTGGGATATATAAATCCCAAATTTATATTCATTTTTTTTTTTCATTTTCAAATTACGTCCATATTCGGCCATACGGACAAACGGCCAAAAGCGACGTTCTTTTTAAGAGGCCAGGTTGTTGTTGGCTCAGCCGTCATGCTCTCCTTAACATGGTTGTAAATTAAAGTTAATGTATAATGAAAATGAATAATATGTTTATGAAAAACATCCGCTTTTGGGGCGAGGGTTTATACAAGGTGGTGCAGGATACCTTGAGGTACTTCCGGGGCTTAGCGTCCCCGCGGCCCGGTCGTCGACCAGGCCTCCTGATAACAGGATAACAAGTGATAGCTTACCGAGACAGGTCTGAGTCAGTGAAGGAGTCACTGACTGACTCTGAGTCACTTGGAAGGGGTCAGGATAAGGATTGGGGATGGGAAGAGGGAAAGGAATGGTGCCCAACAACTTGGACGGTCGGGGATTGAACGCCGACCTGCATGAAGCGAGACCGTCGCTCTACCGTCCAGCCCAAGTGGTTGGACAGTGAAGGACAGGAGGAATGGTTCACCTTGGCTCCACACCATCTAAGATATAAAGAAACCATTCGACAGGTGTTTAGTGGGATGAGAATGGTATAATAATATCAGGGATACGAACCCTCTGAGGCTAGTCGAGATCCTCCATAGCCAAAGGCCGTCCAAGATATCACCAATCTAGTTACTGGTCAGACGTCTTCACTGATCAAGTGATACACATCAAGTACTTTAACTTGTCTTACCTTAGAGTAATTATTGTTTCCACATCTCCTTCCGCGTGTGAGCCCAGGGATAATTATCCTCTGAGAATATATGTAACAGTACTTCCATTTGCAAGTCTGAAGTTGAGACATGTTTGAGTAAATCTAGAAACCTTAAAGAAATTATAAGGAATTAATGTGTGTGTGTGTGTGTGTGTGTGTGTAGTGTGTGTGTGTGTGTAGTGTGTGTGTGTGTAGTGTGTGTGTGTGTAGTGTGTGTGTGTGTGTGTGTGTGTGTAGTGTGTGTGTGTGTGTGTGTGTGTGTGTGTGTAGTGTGTGGTGAGTGTGTGGTGAGTGTGTGTGTGTGTGTGTGTGTGTGTGTGTGTGTGTGTGTGACTATATTTCAAGTGGTCTGTCTTATACCACATAATCAATTGTGGTGTTAGGTGGTGAGTGTGTGTGTGTGTGTGTGTGTGTGTGTGTGTGTGTGTGTGTGTGTGTGTGTGTGTGTGTGTAGTGTGTGGTGTGTGGTGAGAGTGTGTGTGTGTGTGTGTGTGTGTGTGTGTGTGTGTGTGTATGTGTGTGTGTGTGTGTGTGTGTGTGTGTGTGTGTGTGTGTGTGTGTGTGTGTGTGTAGTGTGTGGTGATGTTGTGTGTGTGTGTGTGTGGTGAGTGTGTGTGTGTGGTGATGTTGGGTCATCTTCAAGGTGTAGTCACCATACTCAAGTACCTCACAATAACTTGGTGTATCTATATATATCTATGCCTGTACGCTCCATCCTCGACTTCTCAAGGTTGTCAGATCATCTTCCCAAGAGTTAAGATTCCTTTGTGTGTCATGAATTAAGAAGCGAGAGGTGACTCTCACCAGTTGATTTGCTTTTTTTGCTTTGTCAACTGCCTAAACGGGAGTTTTGTAGTCTTGTATTTGCCTATTTTCTTGAGGTTATCTTGAGATGATTTCGGGGCTTTAGTGTCCCCGCGGCCCGGTCATCGACCAGGCCTCCACCCCCAGGAAGCAGCCCGTGACAGCTGACTAACACCCAGGTACCTATTTTACTGCTAGGTAACAGGGGCATAGGTTGAAAGAAACTCTGCCCATTGTTTTTCGCCGGCGCCTGGGATCGAACCCAGGATCACAAGCCCAGTCTGCTGTCCGCTCGGCCGACCGGCTCCCCAAGTCAAGTCACGATACGAGGCTTCTTCAACAACTGTCTGACAGAACAACATTTTTTTGTTGAGAAATGTTGTAACTGGCTTGTGTGGTGGAGGAGTTTATCAGTGACCATAGTGGCTGTGTGGAGGAGTTTATCAGTGACCATAGTGGCTGTGTGGTGGAGGAGTTTATCAGTGACCATAGTGGCTGTGTGGTGGAGGAGTTTATCAGTGACCATAGTGGCTTGTGTGGTGGAGGAGTTTATCAGTGACCATAGTGGCTTGTGTGGAGGAGGAGTTTATCAGTGACCATAGTGGCTTGTGTGGAGGAGGAGTTTATCAGTGACCATAGTGGCTTGTGTGGAGGAGGAGTTTATCAGTGACCATAGTGGCTTGTGTGGTGGAGGAGTTTATCAGTGACCATAGTGGCTTGTGTGGAGGAGGAGTTTATCAGTGACCATAGTGGCTTGTGTGGAGGAGGAGTTTATCAGTGACCATAGTGGCTTGTGTGGAGGAGGAGTTTATCAGTGACCATAGTGGCTTGTGTGGAGGAGGAGTTTATCAGTGACCATAGTGGCTTGTGTGGTGGAGGAGTTTATCAGTGACCATAGTGGCTTGTGTGGTGGAGGAGTTTATCAGTGACCATAGTGGCTTGTGTGGTGGAGGAGTTTATCAGTGACCATAGTGGCTTGTGTGGTGGAGGAGTTTATCAGTGACCATAGTGGCTTGTGTGGTGGAGGAGTTTATCAGTGACCATAGTGGCTTGTGTGGTGGAGGAGTTTATCAGTGACCATAGTGGCTTGTGTGGTGGAGGAGTTTATCAGTGACCATAGTGGCTTGTGTGGTGGAGGAGTTTATCAGTGACCATAGTGGCTTGTGTGGAGGAGTTTATCAGTGACCATAGTGGCTTGTGTGGAGGAGGAGTTTATCAGTGAATATAGTGGTTGGTTACAGTGGTACCAGTGTTGGAGGCTCACAATGGTTACAATGGTACCAGTGTTGGAGGCTCACAATGGTTGCAACGGTGCCAGTGTTGGAGGCTCACAATGGTTGCAATGGTACCAGTGTTGGAGGCTCACAATGGTAGCAACGGTGCCAGTGTTGGAGGCTCCACAAGGGTTGCAACGGTGCCAGTGTTGGAGGCTCACAATGGTTGCAATGGTGCCAGTGTTGGAGGCTCACAATGGTAGCAACGGTGCCAGTGTTGGAGGCTCACAATGGTAGCAACGGTGCCAGTGTTGGAGGCTCACAAGGGTTACAGTGGTACCAGTGTTGGAGGCTCACAATGGTAGCAACGGTGCCAGTGTTGGAGGCTCACAATGGTAGCAACGGTGCCAGTGTTGGAGGCTCACAAGGGTTACAGTGGTACCAGTGTTGGAGGCTCACAATGGTAGCAACGGTGCCAGTGTTGGAGGCTCACAATGGTAGCAACGGTGCCAGTGTTGGAGGCTCACGAGCGTTGCAATGGTACCAGTGTTGGAGGCTCCACAAGGGTTACAATGGTACCAGTGTTGGAGGCTCACAAGGGTTACAATGGTACCAGTGTTGGAGGCTCACAATGGTTGCAATGGTACCAGTGTTGGAGGCTCACAAGGGTTACAATGGTACCAGTGTTGGAGGCTCACAATGGTAGCAACGGTGCCAGTGTTGGAGGCTCACAATGGTTGCAATGGTACCAGTGTTGGAGGCTCACAATGGTAGCAACGGTGCCAGTGTTGGAGGCTCACAAGGGTTGCAATGGTACCAGTGTTGGAGGCTCACAATGGTTGCAATGGAACCAGTGTTGGAGGCTCACAATGGTAGCAACGGTGCCAGTGTTGGAGGCTCACAATGGTTGCAATGGTACCAGTGTTGGAGGCTCACAATGGTAGCAACGGTGCCAGTGTTGGAGGCTCACGAGCGTTGCAATGGTACCAGTGTTGGAGGCTCCACAAGGGTTACAATGGTACCAGTGTTGGAGGCTCACAAGGGTTACAATGGTGCCAGTGTTGGAGGCTCCACAATGGTTACAATGGTGCCAGTGTTGGAGGCTCCACAATGGTTACAATGGTGCCAGTGTTGGAGGCTCACAATGGTTGTAATGGTGCCAGTGTTGGAGGCTCACAAGGGTTACAATGGTGCCAGTGTTGGAGGCTCACAATGGTTGTAATGGTACCAGTGTTGGAGGCTCACAATGGTTACAATGGTACCAGTGTTGGAGGCTCACAATGGTTGTAATGGTACCAGTGTTGGAGGCTCACAAGGGTTACAATGGTGCCAGTGTTGGAGGCTCACAGTGATTGTAATGGTACCAGTGTTGGAGGCTCACAAGGGTTACAATGGTGCCAGTGTTGGAGGCTCACAGTGATTGTAATGGTACCAGTGTTGGAGGCTCACAAGGGTTACAATGGTGCCAGTGTTGGAGGCTCACAGTGATTGTAATGGTACCAGTGTTGGAGGCTCACAAGGGTTACAATGGTGCCAGTGTTGGAGGCTAACAATGGTTGTAATGGTACCAGTGTTGGAGGCTCACAAGGGTTACAATGGTACCAGTGTTGGAGGCTCACAAGGGTTACAATGGTGCCAGTGTTGGAGGCTCACAATGGTTGTAATGGTACCAGTGTTGGAAGCTCACAATGGTTACAATGGTGCCAGTGTTGGAGGCTCACAATGGTTACAATGGCACCAGTGTTGGAGGCTCACAATGGTTACAATGGTACCAGTGTTGGAGGCTCACAATGGTTGTAATGGTACCAGTGTTGGAGGCTCACAAGGGTTACAATGGTACCAGTGTTGGAGGCTCACAATGGTTATAATGGTACCAGTGTTGGAGGCTCACAATGGTTACAATGGTGCCAGTGTTGGAGGCTCACAAGGGTTACAATGGTACCAGTGTTGGAGGCTCACAAGGGTTACAATGGTACCAGTGTTGGAGGCTGTGACAATAATCTCCTTCAAGAGATTGAGCCTGCTCTTCCCTTCATAATTACGTCTTCACAACTATATAAAAGACTATGGAAGAAATGTCCAACAACGACAACAAACACCAGCAAGGCTTGCCAGGGTGAGCAGAAACGTATGCAACCAGCCACCTGTTCGAACTCCAACCACCAAACTACCCGTTGATCGCTACGACTCCGCTAATTGGTCGCCGGTCTGGCTGCACCTGCACTCACCCCCAATACTACCTGATGTCTGGGGTCGCCCCAACATCAGTCCTCAGAATGTTCCGTGCTTTCGTAGCCAGCACTCATCCCAGCTAGACGTTAGCGTGTACTGAGAGAGGTGGTGGCTTTAAGCCAATATTCCAGCACCTCCCACTTAACCTTTGTGTTGCACTTCTTGTTATTTTGCCTTAACGTAACTTTTCATTGTGTCATTTAAGTATTCTTATTATTTTGATTGATTGATTTTATTATACATATTTGTTTGTGCATTATTTTCATGTTTTGATTTATTTAACGTAATTAAAATTTCATTGTTAAAGTTTACTTGTGTTTTGTGTGTCTTCTCCTTACCTTACCACAGACGAAGTTCCAGTTTTTCTATTTTTTTTTATAACTATGTGACGAGGCCATACCCCTAGCCTTAAACAGCCGAACACCAACGCGTTACCGTCACAAGTTATATGGGGGCCTGTCCTAGGAGCTTCACTCAGGTACTGGTGCTAAGTGGTAATTTATGGTAAGCGTATTTAACTTTGTTAACGTAGCTTTACTATTTTTCATTCAATTTCATTTTTTATAAGGTGCGGTGTATTGTGCATTACGAGAGTAACATATAGTGAAGGTGAGACAACTTTGGATTACGTGGTGACTGTAGGCCGCAGTCATACTCTTAATTGGTCATCTCTCCCTCCTTGTTATTACTCGTATTTACCATCTATGTCCCTTGAATATTTCTCATTCTGACAGATCATCATATTGGTACCCTGGTACTGTGGTCTGCCCCGGGTCAAGAGTACCCAATCTTCTGCAATCTGACTGTAGGAGGACAAAGAGGGCCATAGTTCCTCTAGCTCGAACTTTAGTTGCTGAATTGGGACCTCAGCAGCAGTTCTCGTCACCAGTTGACACCTCGCACCCCTACACGTCAGTCAGAGATGATGATACATACAACGGTAGGGAATTAGCTTATTTTTTCAGAGCACAAAAGTTCGCTAATTCTGTAAGTATCATATTAAATTCAGTAGGAAAAACTTGCTTTATGTCCTTTAGAGACTTGGCAAGGTATGCCTACATCCTTGGACTACCAATTTTACTTTTGAAGCATTTAACTGTTTCATTTGTTTTCGAAACTTTGTTTCATTTGTTAGTAGGATTTTCTTGCCCTTATTCTCTTACATGAGTACCGGGTACAAGATTTCCTGCGCCCTTGATTTAATTTAATCGTTTAATATCTTTCACTTAACGTTAATTGTTAAAGATCACACAGGATAGGTACCAGTTGCCACGTTGTCCTGTTTCTGACATTTCATTATTGAACATTCGTGTACCTTTATTTGCTAATTTCACCATGTTTCGTCTCCAAACTTTCCGTGCAAATCCAGCAGGTGAAATAGGGACTTTAAGTCGTGCCAAGAGGACTGAACTACAAACTCTTGCACATGAGTATCAACTAGAAGTTCCCTACCAAGCCAATAAAAATGACCTACACAACCTGTTGCTGGATTACTATTTAGAGCAAGGTAAGATAGACTCTGAAACTCATGAAACTTACTATATTGCAGAGAAAACTGACTTGGCTACGATGAAACTTAAACTAGAGCTGGCTAAGATTGAACGTGAGCAGCAAAGAGAAGCAGCTACCATACGAAGGGAAGAACAAGAACGCGAAGCTGCCTTGAGGAGAGAAGAACACGAACGTGGACTCGCCCTCCACGAACGTGAGGTCGCCTTGCTCCATGAACGTGAGAGAGTACAGCTTGAAACAAAACAACGCGAGTTGGAAATACAACGCGAACATGACAAGCAACAAGCAACTCTGGCTCTAGAGTGTCGTCAACGTGAAATCGCCTTGGAAACTTCCCACTTCACTCAACGCCAGCAAGCTACTGCCAATCTTCCCGTCAGTTTTAATATATCACATGCAAGTAAGTTAATGCCATCCTTTGTAGAAGCAGAAGTTGATGTGTTTTTTACCACCTTTGAAACCCTTGCTAATCAACTCAGTTGGCCTGTCGACCAATGGGCCACACTTCTCAGAGTCCATCTTACAGGTAGAGCTGCAGTCACACTCAGTACTTTGGCGTCTGAGAATGACTACTACACTCTGAAACAAGCAGTGTTGGACGCCTACCTCCTCTCTACTGAAAGTTATAGAAGGAAATTCCGTGACCACCTGAAGGCAAGTACCACTACCTTCCTTGAGTTTGCTAACACGAAACGGAGGTATTTCATGAAATGGCTGGAAGCAGCACATGTCTCTACTTTTACAGAACTCGTCAACCTGATGCTTGTTGAAGAATTCTTGAGACGTGTGCCGCCTCCTGTCCGCCTCTACTTAGCAGATAAAGAAGAAACCGACTACCTGAAGTGTGCTAAGTCGGCTGACACTTACAGCCTCATCCACCGGCTGACACCTGAACCATCCTCCAGTAAGAAGTCGTGGTACAGTTACGAGAAGGTGAGCCCCGATCAAGCTGGTTCACAACTGTACTGCAAGTATTGTAGACTCTATGGACATACCATAGACAAGTGTGGTAAGTCTCAATACAAGGGAACCACTGACCAACAACGACCCAAACCAACTCCTCCTAAGTCCGGTAAGCCTGTGATGAATGTTGGTGTTGATGTTAATGATCTTTCTCTTTTCAGTAACCACCTGTATACTGGAACTGTCTCTGCCAACGGTTCAAATCCGGAGGGACGTTTCAAATTGAAGATCTTGAGGGACACAGCGGCTCTACAATCGATCATCTTGAAGTCGGCTGTGCCCAACATAGTCTACACCGGGGAAACAGTCTTCATCACTGACCTCACTGCTACCACTCCATACCCTCTCGCCAGAGTCCACCTGGATTGTCCCTACGTGAACGGGGAAGTCCAAGTCGCCGTCAGGGAAAAGCCTTTTCCCATGCCTGGAGTGCAACTTCTCCTAGGCAACGACTTGGCAGAAGACCTGCAACCAACCAACCTGATCGTCATGGACAAACCCCAGGTGTGTAACTCTGTGCCAAGTAACCCTATTCTTGAGTATGTTCCAGCAGAGGTTCAAGAGAGTGATGATGTTTCTCCTCCGGTTCTCGTGACCACCCGTGCACAAGCCGCACGTCCACAGCCAGCTGACTCTACTGCTACCGCTGTCCCTCAAGACCCTCAGAAACTACCCCCGCATCTGACCAAGTTGGAGTTCCGTAAGTTGCAGAGGGAAGATCTTACTTTAACACCATTGTTTTTCCAGGCTGAGACTCAACCCGACAGTATTCCTGGGTTCTTCCTAGAGAACGACTTGCTCTACCGCAGATATAGACCCAGTAAACTGAAGGAGGACGACGATTGGGCCAACACCGAACAACTTGTGATTCCCACCAGCCTGCGGCCCACTATTCTACACCTGGCCCATGGAGCATTCTCCCACTACGGCTTCAACAAGACTTACCATGGGATTCGCCAAGACTACTACTGGCCAGGTATGGTAAATAACGTCAAACAGTACGTAAAACAGTGTCATACATGTCAGATGGCAGGCAAACCGAACGTCTCCATTCCCAGAGCACCACTGATTCCCATACAGGTGCCTGCGGAACCTTTCCACAGACTCATAATAGACTGTGTCGGTCCTTTACCTCGGACCAGTTCAGGTAACGCCTACATCCTAACCATCCTGTGTCCTACCACCAGATTTCCCATAGCAGTTCCAGTGAAGAACATCACGGCTGCTACGGTTATCAAACATCTATTGAAGATCTTCACTCAATACGGATTTCCCAGGGAGATTCAAAGTGACTGTGGCACCAACTTCACCAGTGATCTCTTCAAAAGGACACTGGAGGAGTTCAACATCAAACAGGTATTGTCCAGCCCCTATCATCCTGCTTCACAGGGTTCTCTTGAACGTAGTCATCAGACCATCAAAGCACTCTTGAAAAAGTTTTGTAGTGAAACCTCGAAGGATTGGGATAAGCAGATTGACCTAATAATGTGTATTTTCAGAAGTCTCCCCAATGAGTCCCTAG